>NC_142524.1:25481357-25746357 GCF_964205215.1 Stylophora pistillata
CAGTACTTCAACTGAACGGATTTCCTTCCGGAATATATCCGTTAGTCATGACCTCTTACACCACACCTTCAGATGACACCTTTTAATTCATAAATAATCCCAAAAGGATCCGTCAGATTTCATTTCCAAATTTTATAGAAAATAATTCTGTAGTTGTCTCGTGCAAAAGAAAGGATAGTTTTGGAACTAGTCATGATTTATCACCGGGAGGGTTTAGGGGATTTCGGAGGGCCGATCAGTCGTTAGCCTCCTACGCA
Organism: Stylophora pistillata; assembly: GCF_964205215.1. Taxonomy (NCBI): domain Eukaryota; kingdom Metazoa; phylum Cnidaria; class Anthozoa; order Scleractinia; family Pocilloporidae; genus Stylophora; species Stylophora pistillata. Next base: position 25,481,615 of record NC_142524.1, read on the forward strand.
GTCGTTTTTTTGGCTCGTCACGTAATCTTCCTCCCCCACGAACGTCTGCTGAAACGAATGGGCACATTCCTTTCCTATTTTTCAAAACGATCTGTCGGAGAGCACGTGGAGATCACCTAAGAGCCAATTGGCGCTTGGTTATTGTTTAAGAGAAAGCTAATCATAAGCTGTCATAGAACAACTCCCAAGAGGGGGTTTGACTTTCTCGCGTTTCTTATTACTCATGGAAAACAGATCTCAAAACCTTGCTTCAGAAACTCCGAAAAAAATCGTCGGAAAGAACTGTTTTCTGTGCAGCTTTCCGTTAATCCCGCAGGCGAGAATAAGAGTGTTTGGTAAGAGTTCAGTGGATATTGCACACTTAACTGAATGCGCTGTGCAAACAGATTTGAATGTGTTTTCGTCCAGCGACCGTTCGTCTGCAATAAGTGCTACAAGCGGTTACTTCGTTTTGAAAAAGCTAAAACAAATCTGCGATCCCTTCAGGATGAGATAAAAAAAGACTTGAAGAAAGTAGCAAATAAAACGAAACGCTCACGTCGAAATTCCGCTGCAAAGGACAGGGACATTGAGAACATTGGCGTTCCGATCGAACCTACAACAGCTTTACAACTGCAGCAACGATCTGCAGCGAAGTCACTGAAATTTTAACAATCCCCTACCACTTCTACTTCTTCTAACGCCGAAAATGATCGAACAATAGGCGAAAGTTATGATATACTCGGTGGAAGCACTTAGCTAAAAATGCCCAGGAAACACCATCACGTCAACAAGAAAAAATTTATCAAGGTTCAAAGTTTGCTGCCTTGATCGGGAAGCGCGCTGTGATTGGTCTAATTAAACAACCCATTCGTTTCAGCAGACGTTCGTGGGAGAGGAAGATTGCGTGACGAGCCCAAAGAACGTCTGCGAAAGAGGCTAATCAGTCGTCGCCTACAGATCATGGAGCCATGGAGGGGAAGAGGTGAACAAAGAAAACTGACTACCAATTTAATGCCAACAAGGCGGAATGGGGGTTCATAAGAATCAAAATCCTCTGGACCTCCCCCCAGTTATGACTGTTCCCTTACAACAGACATTATTTTGCTGCACGTGATGCCATCCACTGTTCGGTTCTGACTTGTCAGTTAAAATCCGTCGGTGGGGTTAGGTAGCTCTGTTAGGTTCATGAATGTAAATATGTGATGAGGAAGTCGTTTATACAGCGCCAGTAGTTGTCGATATCTGTTGAGCGAGTGAGAGTCTGTTCTAAGATAGTATACCAGCTATTCAAAGCCAAAGTTATTGAAATTAGTTGGAAACTAACAAATAGTAGAACTTTCTGCTAGCCCAATTCAGGCTCGGTCCGAATATTGTAATTCGCAACTCATTACCGACCGGACTTTTTCGCATTGTAACCTACAGACCATATTTGCGGCAAAACTGTCCAATTACTTTACACTACCGAAACTTGTAGCACTCGACCGACAAAATGCTCTTAACTTGAGTGAGATGATGACGAGTGGTCAGTCACCACCAACGAAAACATTCCTTTTTAAGTCAACTCTTTCCTGAGCGATCGACGTGAACCATCAACTGAACTGAAAATAATTATAAGTTGTTAATGACGGTGTCTTTATTATTTCTAGGAAGAACTGTTTTGCCGGTGAGGCTATAGACCCTTCAGCTCTGTAAAACTTCAAGCAAACTATAAGATATCAGTATAAAAGGAAGAGTTCAAATCAGGAAGTAAGGGCCCTTTAAAAAAAGGCAACGAAGAACAGTACCTTACACAACTATCTTTTTCTGTCGTTAATTACACGTTCAGCTCGGGGGTTTTGGATTCTACGATTCTAGGTAAACAAAGCTTCTCCCCTCTAATTGCTACACATTTCGTTGTAAATTAGTCACGAGAATTTATTGTTAGAACATGATAAAGTGATTAACAACTCTTCACCGAAGTGGAAATGGTTGGTGGTGGATATTTACCGAGCCACGAAGCGGCTAGGTAATTATCCATCGACACTTGATGTGCATAATTGTTGTACTTCGAGATACTAAAACGGTGAGACATGTAACTTCATTGCTCATACAGCCCGCGAAATCGACGTTTCATGAATATGGAATTTGTCTTCTTGGCCAATTTCTACTTCGTTTTTAAAGCTTGAATTAAAATTTGGGAAGTGAACTGTGTCCCCAGTCACTGCACCAGGATGTATCCCATGGCTTTGATGTGCTTGTTTCCATTGTCTGGCGAGTGTTTTGCTTCATTGCCACATGTGTTAGAGTCATCATGTAGACCTCCTGTACCAAAACCAATTCGGGAGTCACAAGAAGAGCAGTCATTCTGCTGGTTGGCGGTGATGCCGATTCTTGCTTTGGATTGCCGAGGGTCGTCTCCCACCGCATTAAAACCTTCTTTGTTGCAGTAGGGCTGCAAGGAGGCCTGTGAACCAATCAGCCACTTCCACGTGTTACGACCCAGTGAGGTGGCGTGGTATATTCCAGCGGCGATCAGTGAGTGCAGGGAGTTAGCGTGCTCATTGATTACAGTGAAGTTGGTCTGTTGTTCAATCCTCATACCGAGACAGATCTTGGAGAAGGAAGTGTTCCAGTAGGTCGGTAACTTGGTCTGTTGTAAGTCAAACCCAGTCTCTCCTCCAAAAAGGTTATAAGCTTTTCTGTCGCTCCAGAAATGAGAGTCGTAATGGAAGGTTCTCTGAAATCGATGATAAAGGAGTTTTTCTTAATTAGTTTGATACCCGTTATAGACTGTTTTAGGCTCACGGTCATTAAATAATTGTAAGCGACCCTTAGTGTTTGTTGGAAAGACAGTTGCCATTTTTTTCCCGCCTCGTAAATATGGCGTAAAGAGTGAACGGTCGTAAAGAGTAAAGTTCCTCGTAAAGAGTGAACGGTCAAGCGAACGACTTTTGGTAGTTGTAAAGGAAACGGCATACATTTTCTCATATACCCTATTTCGCTTACTTACACTGACCTGTATCTGCAGTGATTTTTAAATGATTTTATACTTTATTGATAGCAAATCAATTTATACCTTGCTGCCATCAATTTTCATGACTGGTGTCCATCCTCCATCTCCGCATCCAAAGTCTCCCATGTGACAGAAAACGTAAATTGGCTTTGAGTCCAAGAGCAGGACAACCTTACCACTCTTGTTTAATCTGTTGGATAAAATACTTTGTGAGAACTGGTAGTACATAGCGAGACTTTTGCATATTCAGTAGGTCTTATAACTTTACAAGAGACACAACGTACGTTTCAATTCTTTTCCAAAAAGAAGCTAGTCGGCTCGGATGATTATCATAAATGATGAGGGGCTGGATTGTTGTTAAAATGATTGCTTTTATTCCTTCTGGGCCCAGTTGTTCAAAGGCCGATTAGCTCTAGCCCAGGGTTAAATTTTAATCCAGGTTTCTAAATTTCTCTAATCAAAAGCCATTTTGGGATAATTTTCCTAGTTCTTTTTAGGACATTCAATCATCAAATTGTAGACAAATGGAATTAAGCTGAATTTTCTTTCAGAGCTTTCAGATCTAAAATCAAATTTCACACTAACCCTGGGTTATCTTAACACAGCTTTGAACAACCCGGCCCTGATGGCTTATATCGTTGTTACCTATTTCTGATATTGTCATTGAGCTATTTTACTTACATATTCCTTTCGTAAATTTCTTTGCATGTTGAGACTGAAAGAAGAGTAACATATGAATATTAATCTTCTCGGTAGCATTGTGAGTAGTTTTTCATTCATGTGATCATTAAAAGCATCAAGTTTCCTCCAAATTTTTGCAAACTGATCAATACAAGGCAGGTTATTAACATAGACAAAATCACCCTCTTCTCTGATGACATAACAACGGACCCTTAAACAGAAACAGGAAAAAGAACGTGTGGTATTTTAAAATCTGATTGAAACGAAAAATTACATTTAAAGAGAAAAAACCGCAAATGAAAGGCGTTTACTTTGAAACAGAGCATCACAAGAAACCTCATGGAAACATCAAAAGAGATTCATTACTCATTGTGCAGATTTTTCCATCCCCAAAGTATCCAGGTTTGCATGAACACTTGTATGATCCTTCAGTATTGTTGCACACAGCATTGGCATTACAGCTATGTGTTTCTGTAGCACACTCGTCAATGTCTGAGAAGAAATTAATAATTTTTGATGGCGGGACAATTCTCAAAAGAATGATTTTCGCTTGAGCGTTAAAGGTAACCCATGGTCTGCTGGTTTTTGTCCTGCCGTGTGATTGGTTCAAATACTCGAGCCATACCCTTAATGAAACGTATCAAAATCAACTGCAACTCAATCACTCGCCATTTCCCGGCCTGCAAAGCTGGCGTATGTTAGCCCCTAACAGAGGTAAAGAGGGGCAGAGCCGCCAATAGGAGTAGCTTACCAAACGCCTCGCTTCTCTGCTACTCATTTTTACCTCTCAAACCGCACTCAAAACTGCAAGCTGCGCAGAATCGCGTTTTCTTGCCCTTAGGCTTGCTGGCTTGGTTTTTCTTTGATTTCTCATTAATTTCTGCTGGATTTTTTTCTTTTTTTCAGATTAGCTGCCATGATTACTAAGGGTTTCGCTTTTTGACATTCGGTTAAAAGGAATGATGAGTTTTTGCGTTAATCCAAATGTAGCCTAGTGTAAAAAGTAATTCAGATAAAGAACGAGATCGGTTCGTTCTTGGCAAATGGACTTTGAAATAATTTTTTTTCTAGTAATGAACAGGCGGGTGGGTCCGAATGATGCCTCAAAACCACGGTGGATGAGTAATTAAAGGATAAATTTCGAAGTAATCCTTGTTCGATCTCCTCTTTTTCATGAAGAAGAATGGACAGGTAAAGAAGAAGATCTAAATTCCTTTGATAATAACCGTAGGTAATTCTCCTTTAACAGCTTTTCTCGTTCCGCTTGCTAAATAGTTTTGGACGTCCTCACTTATTTAAAAAAACAATTTCTGTTTACCTTGGCCGCAGTCTTCTCCTTTGAATCCAGCAGAACACAAACAGCGATAGCCTTTGTCAGTAAAACCACTTTGACAAGTGCCTTCATTCTTACAGCGGTTTGTGACACATGCGCTCTAAAGCCAAAGAGATAAATTTGTAATCAAGTATACGTCTCTTCAAACTGATGATAATTTGACTTAGTCATCGCAACTGTATCTTAGGCCTTGTCATTCTCTTGAGACTGAGCCGATAAATGCAATTTGCGGCCCAGGTTTCGTTCAATCTCAACCTCTTTACTAAAACTCAAAGAGGATCGTTAGGTTAAAGAAGAAAAGTAAAATTATTCGAAGGCTTACAACAAACTTAGTTGCATTATTGAAATATTTTTCGTTACTTTTTGGACCAATTAATAGGTAGATTAACACAGAATACTTGCATCAGCAGAATGATGAAAATGATCTTTGTTCTCCTCCAGCTCATGTTCGTGTCCTTCTTGAGTGACATTATTCAGTTCGCATAGATACTTTCCACGTTCCTCTGCTGTTTTATCGAGATTAATACTGACACAGTCGGGTTCCATGTAGCACACGTTCTTACAAAACCCTGCGATCATGATTTCCACCACGCGAATCACGTGGTTTACCAGGCGTTTGCCATCAAAGGCTTTTTCAGGTCGAAACTCCAAAGTGCGGCATTTGTCTGAGTCACTGAAGTCTGGAATTAAACAAAAACCTAGAATGAGCGTAGTAGTAGTAGTAGTAGTAGTAGTAGTAGTAGTAGTAGTAGAAGTAGTAGTAGTAGTTCTTTATTTAATGTGGCACCACACTTAGCTACTAGCTACTTACCAGGAAGCCCACAACAAAATATACAATAAAAATTACAACATACATCAAGAAATTATGTACATTAAGTAAGATGTTATTACAAAAGGGATATTTCAAAATTAAAATATATATTTGTATACATGTGTAGTAAAACAGAGATCAAAAACTAAAAACTTAAAATTTTAGGCGACGGATATCGTGAAGAAACGTTCTTGCGCCAGCCTTTGAGCGTATAGCATCTGGTATCGCGTTCCAAGTCTTAGCAGCAAAATAACAAAATGACTTGAGACCATGCTTGGTACTGTTAACCTTTGGTAAGGAAAGCATGTTAGTGCCCCTTAAATTGTAATCAATCCTCCTTGGTTTAACTAAGTCAACAATAGGTCGGGGACCTTATATAGATAGCAGTTATTGACTGTTAGCAACATGTATTAAATCCTACGACTCTTTGATGTCGTATGCAATCCGATACAATCGAGCAAGTCTTCATATAAAATACCCTTATCATTGTATACATGATCTAAGCGCACGTTGATTTACCCTTTCCATTTTCTTTGTATTCCTTTCCCCACAGTGGTGCCATATCTGGCTACAATTATCAAAGTGAGGTAAAATAAATAAGAGGCAGGATATTTTTAAGCCTATTTAAAACATTAACCTGACCCGCCACCTTTCGACAGATCGATGCAACATGAGTATCAAATTTCAGCTTGTCATCCAATGTTACATCTAATAATTTTATTTCACTGGAGGTAGGTATTGGCCTCCCTGCACATTCTAACTGGAAATCACAATCAGTGTTTCCTAAGACCAAACCCTGATATTTTTCTGGATTTGCTAACATCCCATTCTGTCGAAACCATTGTGTTGAACTGGCTAAGTCTCAGTTTATACCTTCCTCCAATGCTCGGGGATCATGGTGTGATAAATAGAGTTTAGTGTCGTCTGCATAACAAATTTACTGTTGACTATTAAGCCCTTCAATATCAGTCGCACCGATTGGCGATATTAATAATTTAATACTTCAATGATATTTTAAGAAAATAGATCACAAAAAAATATATTTCATAAGTCCCAAAGGGTATTATAGAAATCTTCTAGATCTGCTTCTGAGAAGTTGGAAATTTCGTATGGTCAAAGCCTCCATCATAATTTTTTCAGACTACTTATCTCACTGCGCGAGCTTTTACAAAATATAATGCTCTGCGCTAAGTTAAGTGGACTGAATATTTTAAAGGAACCTCTTATTAAGAAGTAGTCAGTTTCAATTGTCACGGTGGTACAAATCCATGGAAACAACCATTGTATTTCCAAGTGGCTTTCATGTTTGATAATTTTAAGCCGAGATGAAAGAGAAAAGAGAATGATATTTTCTTTGCTCCATTCGCTTTCCAACGAAGTCTCGGTGCTCATGCAGATTTGTCAACTTGCTCTAGAATGATCTTAGCACCACTGGCTTTCAAACTTGCACTGCCACCTGAGATACCTACATAATACTGCACATGAAAAATGTCAGACAGGAATGGATTTCCTGAATTATAGAGAAAATGACGGTGATTCTCCATCTAAAATTAAAGATCCTTTCGAACCATGTTCGCAAAAAACTTCAAAATAACTATAAGAAATTGTCTGCTTTGTCTCTATTTCGTCCATAGAACAGATGCAGGCCATAACTTCTATAAGCCCATCAAAATCTACCAAAAAATAATTTATTTAGTCATGAAAAGCTTCAAAAATTTAACTTATAAAAGGCTGATCTACCACAAAAACAAGAGGAAAAAGGCATCGTTGGTAACTAAACAAAGATGCTTTAAAACAATAGCAACTCTTAAACAGTGTAAAAGTTTATTTTTACCATATTTTTCCCGCTAATGATAGGTTTAAGTAAAACTAACCTTGTGTTGCAGACATCATACTGCACAATGGCAAAACAAGACAGATATAGATCAAATACGTGTACATCATCGAGAAGAACTCTTTCAGAAAGTTTTCCGAGTGAAGTGTAAATTCATGTCCAACCCTACATGCAGGTGAAGCGATCCAAAAACTATTTTTTCTTGGGCATAACCTTCTAATCTATTTTCAGCCAATAGAAACTCAGCTGTTGCGTGAAGTATAGTTATTCAAATACTTCATTTCGTGCCAGGACGATGGAATAATTAATAATTTACATGTTTTTTTGTTTTGTTTAAGAGATTCAGTCTTTGGCTATTGTTTAGAAAAGTTTACTGAACCGGCCTTAAATTCTTCTGTTACTTTGATTATCTAAAGAGGTCTTCATGTTCCTGTTTTTGTCAGTATATTGATCAGGTTGTTGAGTAAACTGATTCGACAGACAATCGAATGTGGATTTAAGCACTTTGAAAGCAATCCTATCTTATTACTGGATCATAAACTTTCCAGAAGATAAAAGAGGCTTTTACGGGTTTATTGTAATGTATATTAGTCAGCTTTCAAAAAAAACAACTGCGTAGGTCTTATAATTATGTAGCCTACTTTGCAGTATGACTCTTTGAGGAAAAGCAGTATTTACCGTTAGCCATCAGCGAGTAGAGAGAGAGAGTTGGCATGCTTTTCTATAAAGATAACCTATTTTTGATTGCCAATTTACATACCGAGGCATATCTTACTCCCGACCAATAGGTCGGTAAATGAATAAAGGGAATAAGTTTATAAAGAGATTGTGGTGCTGCGTCAATGGGGGTAAAAAGTTAATTTGGGTTTATTAGCTACGTAGAAATTGTAAATTGGCCACCGCAAAGGGTTAAAAAGCTGACGTTTCGAGCGTTACCCCGTCGCCATTCGCTCTGCCGAAGGGTCAACGCTCGAAATGTCAGCTTTTTAACTTTTTACGGCGGCCAATTTCAATTTTCCGATTTCAATTCAGTTTATAAATTTCGAATAATTGTTAGTTAGATCATTGGGAAGCTTGGTAAAGTAAACTGAATAATTTATTTTCTCCCAATGAATTGAATACCTGCTGGAAGAACGAATAAAGATAACGTGACATCCAGGTGTTATTGGTCAAATAAAAATGAGGAAGTTGTTGTTGTTACCACAAGGTAAAAAAAAAAATTGAATGAGATATTTTGCAATCATTTGCATACTTTTTGTGAAGTCGGTTTCAGAAAGCGATCTGTGATATGAAGAATTCGATTTTTATCTTTGTTCTGTTACTTCGGTATTTCATGATACCTGCTTCTGTCTCATCGAAAGGTCAGTTTTACCATTACTCATTTCTGAGTGGGGATAGTGAAGGGAAAATAGTCCTTCTTAATAATATTTACCGTTTCACACCCGTACCTGTTATTTGTTTAAATGGGCTTTTGTTATTTATTTCCGAAAAAAAATAAAACGTTTAAAGATCACTAAACACTTTTAAATTCCTTTAAACTCCCCAAGGTTAGTTTTACGTACACCTATCATTAGCGGAAAAAATTTTGGTAAAAATAAACTTTTAAACTGTTTGTTTGTTGGGGAAAAAGCTGACTGTAACTGAACAAATATCTTACTTTATTAGCGCAATAACCACAGCAGCGGATACAAACAAGAAGTGTGGAATCAAAAAAGTAAAGTAAAAAACTCCTTCATTGCGACACCACAAAAAATGAACAGATATATAAAGAGGTGGATACATAAGTAGAAAATATTACCAAAACAACAACAAAAAGGACAGAAGATCTTTCGAAATTCGCTGCGTAAGAAATGCAAAAGTACTTACTCAAACAAACCATCCGCCCACTCATCATCCATTCACCCAGAAGAACCTCTGAATCTCTTAAACAAAAAAAAAAACAAGTAAATTATTAATTAATTTTCTATCGTCCTGACACGAAATGAAGTATTTGAATAATTATACTTCACGCAACAGCTGAGTTTCCATTGGCTGAAAATAGATTAGAAGGTTATGCCCAAGAAAAAATTGTTTTTAGATCGCTTCACCTGCATGTAGGGTTGGACATGAATTTACACTTCTCTCGGAAAACTTTCTGAATGAGTTCTTCTCGATGATGTACACGTATTTGATCTATATCTGTCTTGTTTTGCCATTGTGCAGTATGATGTCTGCAACACAAGATTAGTAACTTTTGAGTAAATGTAATCGGTTGAAGATCAAGATGTCACACAGCAACGCTTTTCAGCAATACAGGTTCTTTGCAGAAGTGACTTGTTAGTTGATCTGGATCATTCTCGGATTTTTTCAACGATTCAGTTCGCTTTACTAATTTAAACTAAGAACTTGCGTATTGACTCTGAAACTTTACTTGTCTTCTCTTTATTTTTGGGAATTTTCGAATTTAAACTTTTTGCATATGGCAGATGTAATACGGATAATTGCTACCGAGAAATTAAAATGGATGGCAAATGCCTAAGGGAGTTTAAACAGTCCGAATAGGAACGTGAATGGCTGGACATATGGAAAAAACCATTTAGGATGCTTAAAGATTTGTACGAATAATCTGCCGATAATTGTTCAAACTTATTGATAAACCCAACTGTTGCTATAGCTACATGTATTATTAATTGCTATCTGCAAGTTTCCTGCAGATGGCGGTACGAAACATTACTACCGAGAAATTGAATGAAACACAAATCCCTGAGGAAGTTTAAGCAGTGCGAATAGGATCACAAGTGAATGGACAAATTGAAAAATTTAGGAGTTTACTTAAGTATTTAGACGGATAAACTGTCGTTAAATACTAAAGCTACTAAACCTCATTGTTATTAAGGGGGAAAGTTTCTAAAGAAACTGTTTTGCTGCGTCGGTGGGGGTAACAAGGTAATTTGGTTTAGTTTGTCAACTAACTTCAAATTTTCAGACAATGGAAACAAGCACATCAAAGCCGTGGGGTACATCCTGGTGCAGTGACAGGGAACATAGTTAACTTCCCAACTTTGAAACTGAGAAACCATCATCAAGTAGAATAAATGTAGTATCCTAAAGCTTTAAGGCATATAAAGTAGTGGGTTTAAAATCATCACCTCCTCTGGTCTAATTTGTCTCAAACATCACTTTTTGAAATCCAGTCCAAGAAGTTTTAATTGTGCGAAGCCAATTCCGGTTTTAAAAACGAAGAAGAATTTCGCAAGAAAGACATAGTCGATGTTGATGATACATCGATGACATGAACTGTATGCGCAGGGAAGTCATGCACTGAGGCAAGTGAACAAAAATTATTACTTTTTTTTTTTCGCGCGATTCACCCTTTGGTCTCGACTCCCGCTTCTGTCCACTCATGCCAAAATGCCGAAAACTGCATCTGTTCTGCTAGAAACCCACGGGCGTTGACGATTTTTATTGGAAATAATATTTTCCGTAATCATAACCTCCCTCTGCACAACTTCAGATGTTCCCCTTTTTTATTCAAAAACTATTATTGGCTGAGGGAGGAAGGGGACTAGTCTCCTTCACAGCCGTTGTTTGGGCTCGTCACGCAACGCTCCCTCCCCCACCAATCATCTCCTTCGCAGCCGTTGTTTGGGCTCGTCAAGCAACGCTTCCTCCCCCACCAACTGGCTGCTTAAACCCGAGCCGCATTCCTTTTCCTTTGTTTAGATTTCACGGTGACTGCACGTGATAATGCGTGTTTGCACCAATCACACGTCGCCTTTTGTTTCACGATAAAACCAATCAAATTTCAATGACGTAAGTTTCCCGCGTAAATTCATCGGCGCTTTCTGGAGAAGTTGCCAGTCATCTCAAACATTTCCCATGGATGTAACTCCAAAGAAATTGGTAGAAAGTAGTTCAAGATGCTTCATTTGTTCCTCGATTTCACTCACAAAGAATAAAATTTACATTTTCGGTAAAAAGTTCATTTGATGTTGCTGAACTAATTATTTGTTCTTCGCTCACTGTTGACGGGTAGTCTGGAAAATCCGGAATTCTGCCGGAATATTTCAACGTCTGTTTTTTTTTTCATTCAAAACGACTCCGGTGCTTTCCCGGAATTGAAATTGTGTAAATGGTAGACTGACCCTCGGATAGTTTTCGGTTAATCCTCGGAGTATCAGTATTCGGAGCTCATACACTGTTACCTTTGCGGCTCATTTTATTAAAAAAACGTGCCTTAAGTACGTTAAAGATCTGTTTTACCCTGATTGGGAATACAGCGACTCATACCAGGACTACATCATACCTAACAAGCGACTTCAAAATCTAAAAGCACGTGAGAATAAGTCACGTGATATTACGTAACGAAACAACCGGAAATGAAATTAACGAAACGGAATTAAAATGGTAGCCACATACACTCTTCGGAAAAATCTTGAAAAAAGAAAAAAAAGGAATTGAAAAAACAAGCCTTCAAAAATTCAGGGCTCTCCTGGCAACTTCGGAAACCATGAAATAATCTTCGTGTTAATCATCGTAGTATATTTGGAGCTCTACACTCTTCGGAAAATCATCGGAGTCGTTTTGAATTAAAAAACAGACTTTGAAATATTCTGGCGGAATTCCGGCGGAATTCCGGATTCCGGCTTTTCCAGACTACCACTTATATTAGTTGTAAAAGGAACATATATAAAGTTAAATAACAAAGACGAAGCTAAAATGGCACGTTAAGAGAAGTAAGGAATTGGTTCTTGACTTACCACTGTCTTACAACATGTGCTTCATCGATAGCCACAGCACATAACATCGCACGGTATACATCATCGATCACCAACGATCATTTGAAGAACCCGAATGATTTAGGGCTACAATTACGAATTTAATTACAGGAAAATCCTCCTTGAACTTAACAATTTGACAGCGAGTGAATTATAAAGAAAACAAACTTTATTCAAATTAAAGAGAAAGCTTTCGCCGAAACATTTTTATTTGTAATGGTAGTTAAAAGGCTTCCGAACAAATTTTCAAACATTTTTTTGAAAAGTAACTGTCACGACGTGACACCTGTCAATTAAAGAGTAAAAAAAGCATACGCTTTTGAAGAAACAGCAGTACTGGTGTGACAAACACACACAAGTTAACTGATCAGACGGCGATTTTCTCGTAAAGAGAAAAACAGACATCTTATGGAAAGTATTTTTCATTTCCAACGACGATTAATCTTCGAAGATTTACCTCTGTTCCGTTTTAAAATGTCACGGAAAGTCAAATTGCAAGTGAATGCGAATATGTGTTTTGGAGTTGTCAGTCTGCTTGTTTTTTTTTTCTGTAATGGCGTGTGTAAATCGGTTATTCTTCCACCGAAAAGCTGAAGTCAATGAGACTCTTTCTACCTAGACACAAGGAGATTTAATGCGACTTTTATTCATCGAATTCCTGCGTTTCTGCCGAGAAATTTACGACGAAAGTGTGTTTTAGGATTTTGAACTGGTGCTGAATAAAATTCCTTCTTAGCCTAAACTTATAAATTCGTTTGTATTTGGTGCATGTCAAACCCATGTGTAGCTTAAAGGTCAAACAGGGATTGTCACTCACTAAATTAAGTCTTGTGATCGCGTTCGTAAGAAATTGTTTTTTTTGTTATTGTTGTTGTCGTTTTACTAGTCCGCGTTTTACTAGTCCGCGTTTTACTAGTCTGCGTTTTACTAGTCCGCTTTTTACTAGTCCGCGTTTTACTAGTCCACGTTTTCCTAGTCCGCGTTTTACTAGTCCTCGTTTTACTAGTCCGCGTTTTACTACTCCTCGTTTTACTAGTCCGCGTTTTACTAGACCGCGTTTTACTAGACCGCGTTTTACTAGTCCGCGTTTTACTAGTCCGCGTTTTACTAGTCCGCGTTTTACTAGTCCGCGTTTTACTAGACCGCGTTTCACTAGTCCGCGTTTTACTAGTCCGCGTTTTACTAGTCCGCGTTTTACTAGTCCGCGTTTCACTACTCCTCGTCTTACTAGTCCGCGCTTTACTAGTCCGCGTTTTATTAGTCCAGTCCAGTCCAGTCCAGTCCAGTCTGGGAAATACCATATGCCTTTGTATTTTGGTTTGACAGATTTAATTTTCACGAGAGAAGAAGAAGTTTTTCACCTTAGACTGTAAAGTTGAAAATCTCAGTTGAAAGTTTATGGCAACTTTGTACAACTCTATACAAGATAATTTGATTTTATCAGCTGAGTTAACAATGTAAATGGGCCACCGCTTCGATCGTTAGTCGTCGCTCTGACGAAGGACGAACGCTCGAAATATCAGCTTTATAATCTATTTACGGTGGCCAATTTACGTAAGCAACTCAGATGTTAAAATCGAATTATCTTGTGATTCTCCGAACTAAAGAGGTGCCACAGTTTCTCTGAAAACTTACTCCTTTATTCGATTCATTTAAATCGTGTGAACTTGGTGGCTGAATCGGTAATACCTCACTTTTTGAATAAGCCGTAAACATATGATCAAATGGATAGAAAACCTAGTCACCAAGAGCACAGCCATCGACAAACTCAACGCAGTCCTTGCCGTTTTAACTATATAAAGTAATATATGGACCAAAAACAAAACAATAATGGCCTCAGTTAATTGTGTGGGCATGCATGCATGTAAACATGGTCAGCTCATTAAAAAGAAACATAAAATTTGATTCTATAAAACTGCAATATATTCGCTCTCAACTGGGCCCCTCATTTTTCAACAGATAGATGGCTATATTACGAGCAGATATTCAAAGGCTATGATAATTTCTTTACAGGAAATTGTACAATGGGATCGAATGAATTTTTTGCTTTTCAGAGAACCTTCCATTACAATTCCCATTTCTGGAGCAACAGAAATACATATAAACTTGCTGGAGGCAGGACTGGCTTTGATTTACAAGAGACTAAGTTACCGACCTACTGGAACACACCCTTCTCCAAGATCTGCCTCGGTATAAAGATTGGTCATCAGCTCAGGTTCATTGTGATCAACAGGCACGCCAACTCACTCTATTCACTGATCGCTGACGGGAAATACCGCGCCACCTCATTGGGTCGTAACACGTGGAAGTGGCTGATTGGCTCACAGGCCTCCTTGCAGCCCCACTGCAACAAAGAAGGTTTCAATGCGGTGGGAGACAACCCTCGGCAATCCAAAGCAAGAATCGGCATCACCGCCAACCAGCAGAATGACTGCTCTTCATGTGACTCCCGAATTGATTTTGGTACAGGAGGTCTACATGATGACTCTAACACATGTGGCAATCAAGCAACACACTCGCCAGACAATGGAAACAAGCATATCAAAGCAATGGGGTACATTCTGGTGCAGTGACTGGCGACACAGTTAGCTTCCCAAATTTTAAGCCAAGAAGCCATCATCAAGTAGAAAATGTAGTATCCTAAAGCGTAGAAACTAATAAAACAATGGGTTTAAAATTATCTCCTCTGATCCGATTTGTCTGTCAATTATAGATTTTTTGTAGTCAGTCTAAGACGTGTTAATTGTGCTAATTCAAATTTTACGAATGCGGATATTGGCTACGAAGACGTATTCGGTGTTCATTATACGTCCACATCGCGAGCTGTAGGCCAAGGGAAGTCACGATCAGATCACACACTAACGGTGATACACGAAATTGCGACTTTTTAATTCTTTTGGAGCCCACAGACATTAATTATTTGTACGAAAAATAATTGGCTCAGATACGAGAAGTAACGGAACCCAAAAAGTAGCACTGCTTAAAATATTGCCTACTTTTCTCGCTCTCATTAGAATCAACGACTTTTCTGTACCATTTGCTTCAGACGGCAGTTTCCACGTGGAATACGAATGAAGATATTAATTTTAACACGATGATCATCAGTTCTTCAACTGAACGGATTTCCTTCCGGAAAATTTCCGTTAGTCATGACCTCTTACACCACACCTTCAGATGACACCTTTTAATTCATAAATAATCCCAAATGGATCAGTCAGATTTCATTTGCAAATTTATAGAAAAGAATTCTGTAGTTGTCTCATGCAAAAGAAAGGATAGTTTTGGAACTAGTCATGATTTATCACAGAGAGGGTTTAGGAGATTTCGGAGGGCCGATCAGTCGTTAGCCTCCTACGCAGACGTCCTTTGGGCTCGTCACGTAATCTTCCTCCCCCACGAACGTCTGCTGAAACGAGTGGGTACATTCCTTTCCTATTGTTCAAAACGATCTGTCGCAGAGTACGTGGAGATCACCGAAGAGCCAATTGGTGCTCGGTTATTGTTTAATAGAAAGCTAATCATAAGCTGTGATAGAACAACTCCCAAGAGGGAGTTTAATTTTCTCGCGTTTCTTATTACTCATGGAAAACAGATCTCAAAACCTTGCTTCAGAAACTCCGAAAAAAATCGTCGGAAAGAACTGTTTTCTGTGCAGCTTTCCGTTAATCCCGCAGGCGAGAATAAGAGTGTTTGGTAAGAGTTCAGTGGATATTGCACACTTAACTGAATGCGCTGTGCAAACAGATTTGAATGTGTTTTCGTCCAGCGACCGTTCGTCTGCAATAAGTGCTACAAGCGGTTACTTCGTTTTGAAAAAGCTAAAACAAATCTGCGATCCCTTCAGGATGAGATAAAAAAAGACTCGAAGAAAGTAGCAAATAAAACGAAACGCTCACGTCGAAATTCCGCTGAAAAGGACAGGGACATTGAGAACATTGACGTCCCGATCGAACCTACAACAGCTTTACAACTGCAGCAACGATCTGCAGCGAAATCACTGAAATTTTAACAATCCCCTACCACTTCTACTTCTTCTAACGCCGAAAACGATCGAACAGTGGGCGAAAGTTATGATATACTCGGTGGAAGCACTTAGCTAAAAATGCCCAGGAAACACCATCACGTCAACAAGAAAAAATTTATCAAGGTTCAAAGTTTGCTGCCTTGATCGGAAAGCGCGCTGTGATTGGTCTAATTAAACAACCCATTCGTTTCAGCAGACGTTCGTGGGAGAGGAAGATTGCGGAAGATTGCGTGAGAAGATTGAGCCCAAAAAACGTCTGCGAAAGAGGCTAATCAGTCGTCGCCTACAGATCATGGAGCCGTGGAGGGGAAGAGGTGAACAAAGAAAACTGACTACCAATTTAATGCCAACAAGGCGGAATGGGGGGGTCATAAGAATCAAAATCCTCTGGACCTACCCCCTGTTATGACTGTTCCCTTACAACAGACATTGTTTATTTTGTTGCACGTGATGCCATCCACTGTTCGGTTCTGACTTGTCAGTTATAATCCGTCGGTGGGGTTAGGTGGCTCTGTTAGGTTCATGAATGTAAATATGGGATGAGGAAGTCGTTTATATAGCGCCAGTAGTTGTCGATATCTGTTGAGCGACAGAGAGTCTGTTCTAAGATAGTATACCAGCTATTCAAAGCCAAAGTTATTGACATTAGTTGGAAACTAATAAATAGTAGAACTTTCTGCTAGCCCAATCCAGGCTCGGTCCGAATATTGTAATTCGCAACTCATTACCGACCGGACTTTTTCTCATTGTAACCTACAGACTATATTTGCGGCAAAACTGTCCAATTAGTTTACACTACCGAAACTTGTAGCACTCGACCGACAAAATGCTCTTAACTTGAGTGAGATGATGACGAGTGGTCAGTCACCACCACCGAAAACATTCCTTTTTAAGTCAACTCTTTCCTGAGCGATCGACGTGAACCATCAACTGAACTGAAAATAATTATAAGTTGTTAATGACGGTGTCTTTATTATTTCTAGGAAGAATTTTTTTGCCGGTGAGGTTATAGGCTCTTCAGCTCTGTAAAACTTCAAGCAAACCATAAGATATCAGTATGAAAGGAAGAGTTCAAATCAGGAAGTAACGGCCCTTTAAAAAAAAGGCAATGTAGAACAGTACCTTACACAACTATCTTTTTCTGTCGTTAATTACACGTTCAGCTCGAGGGTTTTGGATTCTACGATTCTAGGTAAACAAAGCTTCTCCCATCTAATTGCTACACATTTCATTGTAAATTAGTCACGAGAATTTATTGTTAGAGCATGATAAAGTGATTAACAACTCTTCACCGAAGTGGAAATGGTTGGTGGTGGATATTTACCGAGCCACGAGGCGGCTAGGTAATTATCCATCGACACTTGATGCGCATAATTGTTGTACTTCGAGATACTAAAACGGTGAGACATGTAATTTCTTTGCTCATACAGCCCGCGAAACCGACGTTTCATGAATATGGAATTTGTCTTCTTGGCCAATTTCTACTTCGTTTTTAAAGCTTGAATTAAAATTTGGGAAGTGAACTGTGTCCCCAGTCACTGCACCAGTATGTATCCCATGGCTTTGATGTGCTTGTTTCCATTGTCTGGCGAGTATGTTGCTTCATTGCCACAGGTGTTGAAGTCATCAGGGTAACCTCCTGTACCAAAACCAATTCGGGAGTTGCAAGAAGAGCAGTCATTCTCGTTGTTAGCGATGATTCCAATTCTTGCTTTGGAATAACCTGAATCGCTTCTCTCTGCATTGAACCCTTCCTTGTTGCAGTTTTGCTGCAAAGAGACCTCCGAACCAATCAACTTCTTCCACCTGTTACGACCCAGTGAGGTGGCGTGGTATATTCCAGCGGCGATCAGTGAGTGCAGGGAGTTAGCGTGCTCATTGATTACAGTGAAGTTGGTCTGTTGTTCAATCCTCATACCGAGACAGATCTTGGAGAAGGAAGTGTTCCAGTAGGTCGGTAACTTGGTCTGTTGTAAGTCAAACCCAGTCTCTCCTCCAAAAAGGTTATAAGCTTTTCTGTCGCTCCAGAAATGAGAGTCGTAATGGAAGGTTCCCTGAAATCGATGATAAAGGAGTTTTTCTTATTTAGTTTGATACCCGTTATAGACTGTTTTAGGCTCACGGTCATTAACTAATCGTAAGCGACCCTTGGTGTTTGTTGGAAAGACAGTTGTCATTTTTTTTCCGCCTCGTAAAGATGAGTGAACGGTCGAGCGAA
This sequence comes from Stylophora pistillata, assembly GCF_964205215.1. Classification (NCBI taxonomy): domain Eukaryota; kingdom Metazoa; phylum Cnidaria; class Anthozoa; order Scleractinia; family Pocilloporidae; genus Stylophora; species Stylophora pistillata. Next base: position 25,500,247 of record NC_142524.1, read on the forward strand.
CGACTTTTGGTAGTTGTAAAGGAAACGGCATACATTTTCTCATATACCCTATTTCGCTTACTTACACTGACCTGTATCTGCCATGAATTTTAAATGATTTTATACTTTATTGATAGCAAATCAATTTATACCTTGCTGCCATCAATTTTCATGACAGGTGTCCATCCTCCATCTCCGCATCCAAAGTCTCCCATGTGACAGAAAACGGAAATTGGCTTTGAGTCCAAGAGCAGGACAACCTTACCACTCTTGTTTAATCTGCTGGATAAAATACTTTGTGAGAACTGGTAGTACATAGCGAGACTTTTGCATATTTAGTAGGTCTTATAACTTTTCAAGACACACAACGTACGTCTCAATTCTTTTCCAAAAAGAAGCTAGTCGGCTCGGATGATTATCATAAAGGATGAGGGGCTGGATTGTTGTTAAAATAATTGCTTTTATTCCTTCTAGGTCCAGTTGTTCAAAGGCCGATTAGCTCTAGCCCAGGGTTAAATTTTAATCCAGGTTTCTAAATTTCTCTAATCAAAAGCCATTTTGGGATAATTTTCCTAGTTCTTTTTAGGACATTCAATTATCAAATTGTAGACAAATGGAATTAAGCTGAATTTTCTTTCAGAGCTTTCAGATCTAAAATCAAATTTCACACTAACCCTGGGTTATCTTAACACAGCTTTGAACAACCCGGCCCTGATGGTTTATCTCGTTCTTACCTAGTTCTGATATTGTCATTGAGCTATTTTACTTACATATTCCTTTCGTAAATTTCTTTGCATGTTGAGACTGAAAGAAGAGTAACATATGAATATTAATCTTTTCGGTAGCATTGTGAGTAGTTTTGTATTCATGTGATCATTAAAAGCATCGAGTTTCCTCCAAACTTTTGCAAACTGATCAATACCAGGCAGGTGATTAGCATAAACAAAATCACCCTCTTCTCTGATGACATAACAACGGACCCTTAAACAACAACAGAAAAAAGAACGTGTGGTATTTTAAAATCTGATTGAAACGAAAATTTACATTAAAGAAAAAAAATGCAAATGAATGGCGTTTACTTTGAAACAGAGCATCACAAGAAACCTCATAGAAACATCAAAAGAGATTCATTACTCATTGTGCAGATTTGTCCATCCCCAAAGTATCCAGGTTTGCACGAACACTTGTATGATCCTTCAGTATTGTTGCACACAGCATTAGCATTACAGCTATGTGCTTCTGTAGCACACTCGTCAATGTCTGAAAATAAATTAATAAATTTGATGGCTAGACAACTCTCCAAAAAATTATTTTCATTTAAGTGTTAAAGGTAACCCATGGTTTGCTAGTTTTTATTCCTACCCTGTGGTTGGTTTAGATACTCGAGCCATACCCTTAACGAAATGGATCAAAACCAACTGCAACTCAATCACTCGCTATTTTCCTGCCTGCAAAGCTGGCGTATGTTTTAGCGCCTCACAGAAGTAAAGAAGGGCAGGGCCTCCAAAGGCGACAGCTTACCAAACGCCTTGTTTCTCTGCTACCCGTTTTTACCTTTCAAACCACACTTCATTCTCGTTAAGAAGTTTAATTTAAAAATGGAGCCCACACGAGCCTACTGCTGGTTTAAAATGACAAGGTTTACCTTTTTTACAGTTCGGACCTTTGAATCCAGTGGGACACAAACAGCGATGTCCTTTGTCGGTTAAAGCGCTTTGACAAGTACCGTTCTTTTCGCAAGGGTTATCAGTACAAGCGCTCTGAAGCCAAAAGGAGAAAAAGTATGAACAATTTTAAAATCATACGTTGAAATATTAATGTTGCAGGATGGGTGATTAGTTTTTTCTAAGTCTAAGTCTCTCGCTTTTAATTTAGAGCAGTTCATAAAAAAAGAAACAATTAGAAAACAAGGGGAACTTAAGGTTATCGTGCACCTTCAGGGGTGTCTCGTGTGCAAGCGATGTACCGCGTCCGGTTTAAACTGTAGATATCTAAACCTTATATCAAAATAAAGCTTATAGGACTGGCTATCAGACCGTACCAAAAATTTTGGAAAAAACTAATTTTCGAATTTTTCACGACTTCTAAATGCGAGCGCGCCGAATCACGTTTTGAACATTACATGTCAAAACGAATTTTGTTTTTCGCTTATTTAATGTGTTCCCCCGTTTCCGGGGCCAAAGCGCTAAAAAAAAAAGTGTCTACGATTTGCCATATTCAATTTCAGTGAAAAGTTACAGAACATTTTTGAAATAGGATTAAAAAAGTGTGGAGTGATCGTTTAAAAATCGCTCTTGAAAAAAATTTTTTAGAAATAAATTCGGAGACAATTTTTTGTTGTTTATTTTTAAAACTAGCTACTGTCAAAATTTGAGAGCAATCGAAAAAATTCCCTTTGACTTGTACCTCTTAAAAGGTGATGCGGACGCTCGCATTTAGAAGTCGTGAAAAATTCGACAATTAATTTTTTTTTTTAAAAATTTTGGTATAGTCTAAAAGCCAGTCTTATAAGCTTGAATTAGATATAGGAGTTAGATATCTTTAGTTTAAACCGGACGCGCTACATCGTTTGCACGCGAGACACCCCTGAAGGTGCACGGTAACCTTAAATACAAAAAAGTGCTGATGACAAAATAAATGTCAGTGACAGCAAAATTAAAGTAATCATCTCAACGCTTAAGATTATGAAAGTGGTATTCCGCAGAAACTGACAATCAGCTAATAAAGTAACACCTACCTCAGATGCATGATAAAATTCCTTTTCATCCTCCCTCAGGTCGAATTTCTGTCCTTCGTGAGTAACGTTACTAAATTCATAATTGTACCCACGGTGTAGAATAATTCGTTTATCAAGGTTAACACTGACAATGTCAGGTTCCATGTGACACATTGACACATTATTGTTATGAACTCAACGATACGAATTTGCACGTTTTTCAAGATTATTGCCACCGCGGTTGGCTCATATTTACTACAGTTTCAGAGTTGATGATAAAAATAGCTTCTAACCTCAAAGTAATAGTGATGCGAATTCTTGTTTTCTTTGTATTCGTTGGGACTGCTGTACTTATCAGTTGACAGTAACTCACACCACAGTTGCCCTTCAGCGGCCAGGTTCACGGAGACACACAGAGGATGGTGAAGGCATTTAAAGGTGCATTCAAAGTCGTCGTATACCATAATCTCTTCAATTTTAGGTACATTGAGATGGTGGAACTTGTCTAGGGAGAGTAGACTTTGCCTGGATATCGCTGATGAAGTTTCTGGTATATCGTCGGGTTCTATAATGACTGCTTCTATTGGTTAAGATTAAGAGTGCTTTTGGAAAAAATAGGCTCCTAGCAAAATTTCACTTAGCAGGAACAAAGAATTGGAAATGCGTGGTGTTTTTAAACTTTCATGGAGAATTTTTTCTACTTGCAGTTATTGTGACCGACATATGGATCAAGGCGGCCACTTATTTTGCCAAACAATGAGCTTTTACAATAGAAACCAGTAGAAATGAAAATGACTAAGCTAGAGTGGTAACAGAAACTTAAGAACGTTTCAGAAAAAAGCTCCTTTTGGACTATTTGGATATTAAGGTGCCTTTTGGCATGACAACCGAATAGATTGCTCCAAAACTGAACATGAATCGTAAATTTGGACATTTTCTCGCGAACTCTTGAAATTCTTGACAATTTGTCACAAAGGCAATTGACAGCGACATGCACACAAATCTACAAAAGTACTCAACCTCGATAACTCAATAGAAATAAATTAAAGCGAAGAGAAAGAAAATCAAAAAACAACGCAGTTTAGCTACATTAAATGACACACAAACAAAGCATCTTTACAAAGTTTAAGTAGTGAAGTTGTTTAAAGTAGTTTAAAAAAGTGCTACACTAATTTAAAAAGAATTCCTATGTAAAGAAAGAAAGAATGTTTTTTTCCAATTTCCTAAAAATTTAATGTCTAATATAAAAAATAAAGATTTATTATCTTCTGAAATAAATTTTGATATCTTCTTTACTTCAAGAGATATAAAGCAAAAATTAATTTGAGAGTAGAACGAAAGGCGAGGTTGCCGACCAAGGCTATAGCCAGACTTTAGGACAAGACGAGGCAATTTTCGAGCGCCGAAGGCGCGAGCCGCTAGAGGGGTCTGGGGGCTTTCCCCCCAGAAAATTTTGAAATCTAGAGGTTCAGAAATGCTCTTTTAAGGAGTTTCCGTGGCATTTTTCTTTAGATAAGTCAATCTTCAAGAAAAAAATTTAAAAAAAGGCCAAAATCAAGTCGAGGCAATTGCCCCGTCTTGGCTTATGCTAGCTACGGCCCTGTTGCCGACACTTCATGTCAACTTGTTCTCGTTATCTAATTAACGATTTCACAACCAGTCTTGATTTTCATTGTACATTGTACAGTTTTGAACAGTTTTAAAGTTACTCATTCGTTTTCAAATATACTTCTATTAGTTCTTTCCGAAAACTAGATATATAGAGAGATTGTCTTTGTAATTCAAATGCTGTTTTCAAGTTGTTATGATGTCCAAAAGCGACTAGTCCCTTTTGCGGCTCCGGTAAAAGGAAAATTTCATCGCAGTTTGCATCGGAGCGGAAATATTGTTCACCGATAGTGATAGGGGTTCCTACTAGACTCAGGGAGATTCAGTGGCGAGGGTCTATTTCTATCGAAGCTGCCGTGGGTGTTAGTTCGCGAATAATATTGCCGACAGTCCATCATCATTCGCGTAGCATAGCACTTGCGTTTGGGTTTACATTGTAGCTCTCCTTCCTCTGCCTGACCTCTCTCTTCCTTTTATTCAATCAGTGTTTATTAAGCTTCAAGAAAATTGATACTTTTATAGGGATAGCGTGAATGATTTTCAGTTTGAATGAAAACGCTAGTTTTCCTTCTGTGATACCTCAAGGTGGCTCGTATCGGTTTTCATCTTTTTGATGGTTTGTAACTTTGAAATAATACAACAGACAGACTTACCAAGGCCAGTTGAACACTTTTACGGGGTTGAATTATATAATCATTGGTTATCCGAAAATAAGTGTCATTTCGTCAGTAACAGTTTCCATGGCAACGCTTTCATAGGCCTATTCAGACGCATTTTTTAGCTTGTGGCTTAAATAATTCGAAAACTAACCCGGTGACCCCGTGATTTATTTTCAGTGATTGCTTTTGACACTTGAAAAGGAAAATGCACAAAGATTTTTAAAAAATTCTACGGAGCGGTATTTCAGAAAATCTAGAAAAAGGCAATTTTCACACATCGCAAATTTCCTTCCGTAGAATTTTTCTAGTTTTTTTTTCTGATGATTCCTTTCGACGTTATTATCATATTGGAACAATAAAAAGAAGGGGTCACCGGACTTTTTTTCATGCAATAGCTTTCGCGAGTTTAGCAATTTCCACGCGCTTTCTCGCGCATTTAAAAATCTGGATTCTATTAGATCGACATTTGTTCATGATCTGTTATAGCTACCACTGATTATTGCGTGTGCTCGCGCGAGCGCCTACGGTCTGATGTTTACAGACGTTTACTGCTAAGAAAATCATTAAACAGCCGTCAAAGACAGCCTCCAGAGACAGCCTCCAAAGACAGCCTCCAAAGACAGCCTCCAAAGTCTTCTTCCACTTCAGGTAGATTATCCTTCACTTGAGTTCTTCTTTTTTCGCCGTCGCAAGATTTCATATCGGTTGAATATTTCTTTTAAATGTGAAGTGAAGCAACCTTTACTTCTCTTTCTTCTTTTTATTGTTCCAATATGATAATAACGTCGAAAGGAATCATCAGAAAAAAAAAAAAAGACTAGAAAATTCTACGGAAGGAAATTTGTGATGTGTGAAAATTGTACTTTTTATAGATTTTCTGAAATTCCGCCCCGTAGAGTTTTTTAAAAATCTTTGTGCATTTTCCTTTTCAAGTGCCAAAAGCAATCACTGAAAAAAACGCAGTGGGTCACCGGGTCAGTTTTCGAATTATTTAAGCCACAAGCAAAAAAAATGCGTCTGAATAAGCCTATGAAAGCGTTGCCATGGAAACTGCTAGTGACGAAATGACACTTATTTTTGGATAACCAATGATTATGTAATTCAACCCCGTAAAAGTGTTCAACTGGCCTTGGTCAGTCTTTCTGTTGTAATCTTTCAAAGTTACAAACCATCAAAAAGATGAAAACCGGTACGAGCCACCTTAAGAAAGATCTCAAAACTTCGCTATCGAACGAATAGTTTTGGAGGATTAAGATATTAATTAAATGAATGAGAGTCTCACTGATCAGTGAAGTTGTTCACTGCAAGGACCTTTCGTTTTATCTTTCTGAGTTACGTTTGGTGAAAGATTATAAAATTACAAATGTTTTTAGGCCGCGTATCAATCTTTTTGAAAACAAAATAATTTGGATATATCAACAAACTTGAAATGGTAAATTGGCCACCGTAACGATTACAAAAGCTGACGTTTCGAGCGTTAGCCCTTCGTCGGAGCGAGTAGAGGAATTGTGGGTTGTGTGTGCTTTTAAAGGCAGAAAATGGAGCTAACGTAGCCCAGTCAAAATTTTTAGTTTTAATGAGTGAAGTGGGCTGAATCGTTGAGGAAATCCATAAATGATCCACATCAAGAAAAAAATAACTTTTGCAAAGAACTTGCATTACAGGAGAGCTTAATTGTATGACATTATGTTCTTCAGCCGATTTAATTATTACCCAAAAGCTACAGATCTATCACGACAGGTAAATTTGTTGATATTCTCTAATTATTTTTTTGAGAAAAATTTGACCGCAGACAACCAACAATGAACTCTTCCATTTAGAGGACAACATCCACAAATGTAAACTTTTCACACATAACAATCCAAAGTACAAAAATATGAATAGATAGATAAAGAGGGGAATAGATAAGTGGAAAATATTATAAAATAACTTCTGAATGATGAGCTCGATTATAACGAACCGGAGTACAAAAAAAATATCTTTCGCAATTCGCTGCAAAAGAAATGCACGAAAACTTACACTCATCATCCATTCACCGAGAGTTTCTTGGTTCAGCAGTTGAAAATTAAAAAGTGTTTAGCTATCTTTAAAAGAATTGCTATTGTGCTGATAAATAACAAAACCCTCTTCAAACAGATAGCAGGTGTTAAATGGTAACTACTATTTAGAAGTAACTTGAATATATCAACAAAGTTGAAATGGTAAATTGGCCACCGTTACGATTATAAAAGCTGACGTTTCGAGCGTTAGCCCTTCGTCGGTTCGACGAACGGCTAACGCCCGAAACGTCAGCTTCTATAATCGTAACGGTGGCCAATTTACCATTTCAACTTTGTTGATATATTCAAATTATTTCGTTACCCCCATCGACGCAGCCCCAAACAGTTTCTTTAGAAACTATCAGCCTTTACTATTTAGAAGGACTGCTTTCCCTTCACTATCCCCTATCAGAAATGTGTCATGGTAGACCTAACCTTGTGATGAGACAGAAGCAGATATCGTAAAATACCAAAGTAACAGAACAAACATAAAAAGCGAATTCTTTATATCACAGACCGCTTTTTGAGACGGACTTCACGAAGTATGTGCAAATGAATGTAAAAAATTATTTTTTTCCTTATGGTAAAAACTTCCTGACTTTCTTTTGACCAATGAGAACTAGATATTACCCTATAGTTCTTTGTTTCAACATGATATCTTAAGTCACTTTGCCAGCCGATATTTAATTCTTTGGGAGAAAATAGATAATTTATCTTACTTACTAAGTTTCTCGATGGTTAATCGTACAGACACAACAGCAGTTGTAGTTTGAAAATCGATATCCGTACGCTAAACAAGAAACGAAACGGAAAAAATAAATGCTACCTCCGCTGCACCTGATTTTAATTTATTGAAATATGCTAAAACTATTTTGCGCTTTAGGCCCAAAATTGTCTTCCGCCTTGAAGCTCTTTTACGACAGCTCGTAGAAAATAGGAAGGGCTGCAAGTGAGTTTATGTTCTAAACTATGGTTATGTTTTCTATTCATTGACTATTAATTAAAAAGAAGGCTAATAATACCATTTCAGAAAGGATATATATATCTTATTAGACGTTTTGTTGTGTAGTATTGCTGAGTATTTTTACGAGTTGTGCCGTATTTTGACGAACCCGTAGGGATAATAATTTACCTGGTTAAGAAGTTTTAAGAATTTACGGTTAAGCTATCGTTTAACAGCTATATGTTGTGGAGAATAAAACAAGACCTTTAAACAAATAGCAGGTGCTAGAAAGTACCTATGATTCAGAAGAATTACTGTCCCTTCTCTATTTCCGCTCACAAAATTGTCATGATACAGCTTACCTTGCGGTGAGACAGAAACAAATATCACGAAGCACCAAACAAAGACAAAATTCGACTTCTTCATCGCGCAGATCGCCAGGCTTCTGCGACTAACTTTACGAAATGTGCAAATTGATGCGAGTAATCTTACTTAGAACTTCACTCTTACGGTACAAACTTCCCTCATTTTCTCTAAACCACTGAGAGTTGGGTGTTACCTTATTGTTCTTTGTTTTAATTTAATATCTCTAACTCTCGTGCCAGGACGAAAAAAATTCATTGGATGAAAACAAATTGATTACCTTTACTAAGCCTCTTGACGAGTGGATTAAAAATTAATCGCGCTGACATAGCAGAAGTCAAACGGGATCTTAGAGAGAAACTACATAGAAAATTTAAGGGCTTCTTCTGCTCTACTTGGCTTTTATTACTAGAGTAAGGAGAGAGTGATTTTGCCCCTATTGGGCACAAAATCGTCCTCTGCTCTAAAATAAATTGCTAAAAACTAGACTAGCTGCCTCATTTACGATAACTAATTATGAATATTTTAGAAACTTTAATTATCATTTCATGTCTGCATCCTATGACAGACTAGCATGACAAACAATTACGATAATATGAGGTTAGCGTGATCATCAAAACATTGAGCATCAATTTGTCGTTAAAATATGTATCTATCCACTAAACGATCCGTTCTTTTTTTCTGTTCGTAAATGATTAACTATACATTCATTAACTAAAATTTAAGATATTGCAAATTCCGTTTGGCCAGTGAACAATTCCGTCGTATGGTTAGTCATTCTAAGTGCAAATGTGTTTTTTTTTTATGTGCGTAAGATAATGAAGAGTTCAGAAACTGTAATGTAAAAAAATTGAAAAATCCCAAACAAACAAGACTATGTCAGAGTGGCCTCGGTGTGTAATTTCTAAGTACCGTTATCTTGCATAAATTATATCCCACGGCTTTCATATGTTTGTTTTCATTATCATGGCGCGCCTTATGTGACTTCTTTGCCACGCTCCTTTAAATCGTGATGATGGCGGCTTACTACCTGATGCCTATTTACACCTCGTCAGAAAAAAAGGCTGCTAATTAGCGAGCGTGTAAAAAGGACCTCTTGTTGCAACGATTAGATCACCCTTGATGAGGGCACTAGAAAGGAGTGTCGAAACGTTGACTAGGAATTGTAAATTCTCTGTTACATTCATTCAATCTTTGAACCAGAGTAGTTTTAATTATAAACCTTGTCTGATTCTCCACCTGAATGCTTTACAAACTTTAATATATGTTAATGAAGTTACTTTAATTCGAGAGGGCCAGGGTTCATCTCAAAAAACTAAGCTTATCTAGAAAACAGATCAAGTGCTGAGCCTCTAAGACTGATATGTTTTGGCAAGAATGAAATACAACTACAAATAACAGACCTTGAAGATAGAACTGAGTTAGAATTTACGTTTTCAATAAGCAATGGCCTAGACGTCTGAAGAATCCTTTAGCTAAAACTAGAATCACCATAATCATCATTAGGAGTGTGAGCCAACAAGTGATTCAGGTGAATGGAGGGGAGGGGGGAGAGGAGGAGCAAAAATAGTCCTGACAAGAGAGCACAGGTGCTTGTTTCGTGTGAGACTCCAAAGATAGCGATCACGTTTAGCAACTAGGTATTCCAATGACAGAGTTAACTCTGTTTGGACGGTTTAAAGGATTCCCACGTGAGTTCATCCGAAAGGTCAGTGATCTGATGTTTTGGCAAGGCTGACTCACAATCCAAAATAGAACCCTGAGTTGTTGATTAACTGAAATCTATTTCCAATGTTCATCAAATTATGATATCACCAGTTCCGCAATCAAGTTCAAACGTTTTTTAGGAAAATATAAAGGGGGTCAGTTTCTGGAGAAACTACAGTGTTTCTTCGTTGGGGGATATTAGAAGATAATTCGTTTTTCTGTGGCTTACACAAAGTGTGTAGCCACATTATGGCACGATTTGGTTGATTGATTGATTTATTTCTCCACGAGGATCAGCGCCTGTCACGTGGTCTAGTGTCGTACGGCGCACTAGTCCGAGTCAGCTATCTTGGTTGTAAGCGTGCTCTCCAGTAATTTTTTTTCTGGTGATCGTATCACGAGTTAGTTCTCCTCACACAAATCGACACACCCAGACCCAGTTTGTGTTATAACTGCAGCTTGTGCAAGAGCTTTTCCGTTCTTAAATGACAACATTTAAGAGCGAATTTTTGAATTGACCGAGTGAACTTCGAAAAATGTGGCACACGATCCAATAAATTGAAAACCTTCATATTTTGCCCAGAGATACCTTCTACTGAACTTAGAAACGTGGTAAGGTCTTTCTTCCCCAGACTTGCTTCTTTATCCTAGAAAACTCACGAAAACCGAAACGAGCGTCGGTTGCCGTTAAACGACGGAAATCAGTGCCCCGAGCCGGTAGAGGCAAATGAACTTTGTTCTTGAAAAGCCCAAAAGAAAGCAAGCTCGTATCAATTTAACAAGTTTGTATAGGAGGGATTGAGGTACGGCTTAAGTCTGAAACGGGACCATTTTATTACATTTTGAGTTCAGGGAACTCTTTTAAAATCCACCAATATTTCAAAATCCAAATATCGCAGTTTGTAGCAAGTTTTCAATTATCATTTTCCCCATGCGGTATAACTCAGAATCGGTTCAGGTTAAGCTTATGATAAATGGAATTAGTGTTGTTTTCGAGGAGATAAAAATTATATTGGGCTTTTCATTTCCGCGCGGAAAAACCAGGCTGAACTTTGTAAAAATCGCACATCTTCATTTACGTCACCAAATAATCTAATTGGGCACCCCGTGGTTAAATCCAGAATTCCAAGCACATTTTAGAATTTAGCACCGTTTTCGAACAGGAAATCAATACAGAAAGCTAGCCTTGCAAAGCTAACCAAGGCAGATTGGTTTTTATCTTTGCTCTTGTTTCCTGAAATCCTCATCCACTTCCCGTGGCGAAACTCTTTACAATTCTTCATTCTCACGTGAAGTCACACTAATTGCGCAACCGGTATTTGAAAGTTCTTGTGGATAAACAAAGTATCTTCTGGTAGACGAAGCAAAGCGCCGAGTCAGGGGTCTCCGATATTCTTTGTTCTTTTTGGTGCTTTTTCAATGGGTTATCTTTGTGCGGTTAAGAACTGTGGTCACAATAGTATCAGGGACAAAGGAGTGTATCGACTTTTTAGATTTCCAGGCATCAAAACCATAGTTAATAGAGGGGACTGGTTATGAAGGCCGGCATACATCAGAGAGCTAGGTTATTGTTCGAGTTTATGAAAGCCAACCAAGCGTGACCGTGCACACACATTCAAGATGGCGGGGAGCTAGAAGACTTGTGTACGTGGTTTGATCTGTTTCTAAAGCGTCATGATGTAGTTATGTCCACCGGGACAGTTTATTTAAGTATCTAAACTCGAAATTACAATGCCTGGCGACAACTGTGCCGTGTTTGGTTGCAGTACATGTCGTAGAACGAAAGGAATCGGCATATTTAAGTTGCCCCCGCTGCGAAATGCCGAGTATAAAAAATGGCGCAAAGAGTGGCTAAATCAGCTGACCAAACCAAGAATTATCTACAAAGAATTCCAAAGTCAAATCGATAAAGGAAATTTCAATTTACATGTGAGAAGCATTTCGATCCAAAGGATATCGAAACGTGTAAGTAAGTATTCGAGTAAAATATCAATCAAATGGTACCAGGAGAAGATCAAGAGATAAGTCTTAGTCCAATGACTGTATTTGATGGATGATTTTTGTGCTCACTCTATTGTATTAACTAAACTATACTTGTTACCATTTCAATTAGCTGAAAGTAATTATAAACCGTGACAAGTATTTATTCGATTCCAGAGAGATGAGGAACATGGGTTTCATGCATAGTCAGTAACAGCTTTTAAATGTAATGATAAAATGTTAATTTTGTATAACATCAATAACAATGTTTCTTGGGAAAAGTATAAGCCAGGTAACTTTTAATGCTCATTAAAATCCTCTGAGTCAATCAATACAATTTTAGCAATATGGTGAAAAGTCATTAAAATTTATATTGGACTAGGACTGCCTGTCATTTTCAGATTCTTTACAAGCTCTGCTTATTTCCTTACGTAGCGCTTTGGATTTCAACTGCTTTGCTTGTACCTTATGCTTCTGTATGATATCCTTTGCGAAAGAAAAGGAGCGGACTCTTACATACAGTTGAATGATGTTATGTAGTACATCTTTAGCAACAGTGCTTTCTGCTGTAAGTTCAGCATCAGACAAAATTAAATGATATGCAGAGACTACATCTATGTCATGGGTAGATCTTGATATAATGTCAGTACAATCAAGCTTTCTTATGTCAGCCTTTGAAGTTATATCCCTAAAATAGTGCTCAGCTCTTTCAAAAATTGTTTGGGTATTCTTTCTTGTTGTCCATAAGCCTCCACGATTTAAAGATAAAGTTAGCCTCTTGCTATCTGAAACAGCCTGGTCATCTGACTTTCCAGCCTTAAGAACTGAGATTGCTTGCTCAATTTCCGGTGATTTTTTACTATTTGCCAGTTTGTTATGAAGTTTATGTAGAACATATCCTCCCATGTACTGTAGTCCAGCTTCTTCTTCAGCTGAGAGTTTAGTTAATGGTGCACAAGTACAAATACTAGAGTCTTTGGCTTTCTCCTTGCTGCCAGGCAATATAAAATCTGCCACTTTGGTAGATAGCAATGTCGCTGCATCCCTAGACAACCCCTCAAAATAAATTACTGCATTTGAGACTACTGCAGAGTAGAAGGAAATATAGAATCGTTCCGCGTTGCCAGACTTGACCAAGCGACCATACATGTTTTTTATTCGCTTATACCTCCATTTGCTGGATTTGTTTGGTAGGTATTATTTCCTCTCTAATCGAACTTGGATACAATTTCTTTCCAACTATTTTGGCTTTTGCTTTGTGGATGATTTCGCAATAAATCTCGAAGGTGAACTGCTCTGTTTCCCTTGGCTTTTCGGAAGAATCTGCACTATTTTGGTCTTTGTGCTTCGCTGTTTTGTGTCGCTTTAACCCACTCTTGCTTTTGCACTTCTTGGAACACAGTTCGCATACTAATTCAACGAATTCGACCTATTACAAATAGATATGATATTAAAAAGATTACAGAATACCCGACATAAAAGCACGATAAACAGTTGAACTCGATCTTGTCAAACATACCGAAATGGTAATAGCAAAACACTTGTTTTCTCTCGCTTTTTAAACTGATCAGGAAGGTTATAATACTTACATCGTCAGCAGCTTCTGTAAAGTATTCATCTAGCTCTTCTTCTTCTTCTAAAATGTCTAAAATGGCATCAAAATCGTCTCCGAAAATAAAAAGTTCACTACTATCCGCAATGTTGCCTTGTAGTGCAAATCAAGGATGTGCACGTTCGCGTCACGTCACGGTACGTTTCAACCTCAGGAGCCGAACAATAGGCCGGCCCTTTCATGTATGCCGGCCTTCATAACCAGTCCCCTCTATTAACTATGATCAAAACATCACAAGGAGAGGCCATTCGCAAACTTTGGTCAGAGTGAAGATCCTGTGGCTTGCTCGTATTTTCAGAAGCGATCTGGACGAAAAAGCCATTGAAAATACTCGCGTTTGTAGAGACTACTTTATAAAAGGTTAGTAATACAAAGGACATTAGGTTAGAATTATTTTTTTTAATAACTATGATTATATTTTATTAAAATTACGGCCGCGGAATGATCACCATATTCCACGGCCTCCAAGTGTGTTCGCACCGTTTGTGCTTAACATGTCAAATTACATTCCTTGTCGAAGGGGGACCAGCTTTATACTTTAAATCTACCACAGATCCAGAGTGGGCACCATCGTCAAAGCTGGGACATGACAGTGTTACTGAAAAGGACATCCAAAAAGCAGTCGCACGTAATGATCGGGCAGAACATCGAGAGAAAAAGAAGAGGAAAATCCAAGAGGAAGCAGAGGCTTTGGCTGCTAGAAAAGAAGCGAAACGACTTGAAGCTGAGAGACTAGATGCTGAAAGACTTGAGGCTGAAAAGGTTCAATCAGAACAAAACATCGCCTCTGACATATTTAGTAAGTTAGGATTTTCTATTCAGCTGAGTTTGCCATGTTTTTCCGGGTCATCCTCGGTGTAAAAACCTGACGAGGTTTTCTTTGTTTCATGAAGTAATTTCGATGTACGCTATTGTTTATAATGTTTTGTTGTCTTTGTTTTACGTCACTCGTAAACTTCACAGGTTTTTACACCGAGGATGAGCCGTTTTTCCTCTTATTTATTTACTATTAAGTTGTATTCTTAATTCAATATTTCTGATTTTTTGTCTCCGAATTATTTTTGAGTGTTGGAATTCGGAGTGCTTACACTATGCTCATGAAATAAAATCAAAATTACCAACAGCTTATATTATGATTAACTTAAACAAAAGGCAAAATAGGTGAGAGTATAATAACTTACTCTGTACTTGAGTATTTCTTGTTAAAGTCCTCATGGACATAGTGTGCGCACTCAATAGCAAGAAATAAATAAGACATTGTAATAAATTAATTTTTATTGCTTACTAGTGGACAAGTCAGAACCTCATTTTGTGGACAAACAGTGCTAGGCAGATACAAGTGGTGAATTATTGGACATGCAGGATAAGTATATGCAAGACTAACAACAACAACTTAGTAAAATGAAGGGTCAACTAATGTTTTCAAGTCAATTTAGCGAGGACAGTTTCAGGGAAGATCCTTGGTCAGTATACTACTTACTAATTCCGATATGAAGAAATCATAAGCATCCCTTGTCTTCTAAGCCTTCATTTCTTGCCCGGTTTTCCACGAGGCTTGGATGACTAGGTAGTTTTCAGATGCAAGCGGGAGAAAATCGTGGAAACATACGATCACTGCGTTACAGTGCAAATAGAGAGCTTAAGCACCAGACGTTCTTGACAACACGAACGGCAGAGAAGCCGTGTAAGACTGGATCGAGGCCTTCGTTCTTGGCGCGAAATAGGAAGGTTAAGCAGTCGACGTTTTTCAGACACGGACTTCTACCCGTGTTAACATGTCTTTGCTAAAAGATGCTAGAGATATGACCTTAATGAGCAAGGGAATAAGTTTCTTTACCCCACTCTCTTGACAGAATGAATAATTCGTCAATTTATTAAGCGACGTGAAATTTACCACTTCATACTTCTGTAAACAATGCGAACAAACGAGCGAGCATGAAGTTCTCAGTGCATGATCTGGATGCCTAGAGGACCATTTCTCTTTTTCTAAATTCGTTAATCACAGCGAGATTTGTTATTCTTATGTTTGTAGTAGGTTGCTCAAAACCTAGCATAGATGCATACGATATACAATGTGCAGTTACAAAATACAACCGACGCAGAAAGACAATCATCTATCTCATTTTGCACTTTGTTATTGTATCTAAATGTCGCTTAAGTGTCTTAATTCTAAATTATCGCTCAGAGTAATTTGTGATAAGCTTAAATCCGGTTTAAAAAAATCTTAGTTCTGCATTTGATGATTCAAATGGACATGAAATCAAATGACTTAACTCACCCAGACTTGGCGAGAAAATTGTCTGCCATTGTCGAATCCCGTTTAATCTATCGATTAAGCAAAAACCACTTTACGCGCTACGAAAACGTTTTTTAATCACTTAATGAAAAGCAGAAGAGCTTTTTATGGTTTTGAGTCAATAATTTATCTCCTATAAACAAAATAACAGCATATTTTTGTGGCGTCCTACCTTCAACCTGAAAAGTGGCGTTCTGGCGTCTGCGACGTGACCACGCGAACGTCATGACATGCGTAGTATGTACATAGTTCCTCTAATGACTTCCGGTAGGCGTTCGTGACCTCAGGAACGTCTGGTGCTTAAGCTCTCTAATATCATTGGGCGACTGCGTGTCGAAACGTTAGCGGACAAAGAAAGATTTCGACCGAAGCGTCTAAATTTGAAGAATATATTGTCATAATACTGCAGCACTGTGTACAGAAGCCTGCTTGCAGGTGATAGTTTGTGTCTTCAAGTGCGAGATTCAGCATGGCGAATATCGATCGTCCGGCGAATGGAGGGATGGAAGATTTAGGACCAGTGACAAGGCGAATCTCGCGCCTGAAAAACAAACTACCGCCTGTAAGCAGGCTATATGTACAGCCGCCCATTTTTAAACTCCTTTTAAACTTCGATGTCATTGCCTGTGAGACACAAACAGCGTAAGTCGGTCCTGATTGGTCAGTTTCAATCCGTCAATCGGCCGGCAGATTCTGTTCTGTAAACACCTGTTTCGGGAAAGGTTGTTGGAAGAAACTGAAAATATGCACGTGACAGCCCCGAAAGTTATTGTGGGCAGTTTTTATGTCGAGGTTCTTTGACTTCAGGATTTCAGGGAAATCTGAAAATGCCTCACAGTAAGCACGATCTATCGCCTGTTTGATGAATTCATTTATATGTTTGACTTATCCATTCACTTTTTACCGGATACCCAAATAACCTTTCAAATTGTCGCCTGCACTTTAGACTTTCTCAAAGTCTGTTTTTGTGGGAGTCCAGTGGGGCGGAGAACGAATTGGAATCCATACAGGCGCGACAAGTCGTCTCCTCGCGATTTCGTCGCTCGTTTTTCTCTAAGAAGAGCATAAAAATACGACTTGGGGCAAGTCTATCTCCTGGAGTGTCCACCAAGTACAAGTTCTAACTCATAAAATAACTGTATTCCATATCTGCCGACGTTCTTTGTCAACAGAATTACTGATTTTATTATGCTTTGTCAGTGCAAGCAGTCGCGACAAACAAATCATCCCGCGCAAGGTTTTTTTGAACACGAAAAGCTACTGAAACTCTTATCGAGCAGTGAGAGTCATAGAGAACTGTTGAACGCCATAAAAGAGTGGTAGTTTGTGTCACAGGGTCTCAATGTAGTAATGACTGGTAACAGTGGCCAATTTACATTATAACTCACAGCTGAGAAAAGAAATGAAATTGACAGTTCTTTATAAACTTATCGCAGTCCTTATTCACAGCATGAAATGATGAATTTACGTATCTTTAGCATTTGCGTAAAGATCCGTAAATATATGGCGTTTTCTTTACGGAAAAGTAACGCATTCCGTAAAGACGCGTAAATGCAAGGAGCACGTAAAGAATACGTAAACAATGTTACATATTCGTAAAGAATTTGGGTCAAAGATGGATACAACTCACTGCTTTCTAATTAGTAACCCCCCAAAAATTGACATAATCGTGTTTCGTCTGTCTTAGGTAAAACTTTATGTATTTTGAGCAATTTCACTGGTGACACTTTACGCGTCTTTAACATCCTTTACGATTATTTACGCACTGTTCTTTACGGACCTTTATCATTCTTTACGCACAATAAGTTTACACGTCTTTAATTTTATGTTCGTGTTTATCAGAATCTCTTCTTTTACGTTGTTTCATACACAGGCATAAACCTGCTGTCCGCGTCAATATATTTAATAACTTAAAATAGGCGCTCCCCATTTCGAGCTCGAGAGATTAGTTTTTTTTTTCTTTTTGAAACATGTATGATTGGACGAACAAAAATGCGTACAACCTACATAATGCCTATTACAGGAAGCTCTTCGAGCCATAAGATCAGCTGATTGCCTTGGCCTGCGTGTTTTCTATTCCATTACTCCATTACTGTGTCCCAGTCTGGGACACAGTAATGGCGGCCGGAAATCGCTGAAAACATCTGGAATTCACTTCTGCTGTAAAAATCGATCCGCTCGCCCTTTAGAACTAGCAGATATTTACATAAACACTTTTCACGATACCTCGACTGTTTAGATTGCTAAAAATCGCTGTAAGAGTACAAGAGCTGTAAGAGCTGAAAACCTTCAAAAGGAGATGCATTTAGGATGTTCAATAACCAAAGAAAGCTGAAAACTCAGAGGCCCTGCGATTTATCATTTTAGAATATCGATGACGTCACGTGAAAACAAACAATACTCAGCATCAAGTCTCATACAAAATCGGTAATGTTCGGTAAAAGATCGTGATCACGAGACTTAAATGGGCCTATCAAAAGGTGAGACATTTTATCGCACGAGTTTTAGCGTCTTCTCACCTCGTTTGCTATCAATTCTGAGTTACTTTCGCTGTGAGAAGTGATTTGTGAGCCGTTTTTCTATCGAGAAATCAAGAATGTCAAACAGTATCAGCCTGAGCGATAGTTATGTTGTTCTTCTCGACGATTCTCTCAAAGAAACTCAAATATTACGGGAGCAGTTTAGACAGCGCGATGAAGAAAATGCTGAAAGGTTCCAAGACCTGACAAACAAAGTCGACTCTTTGTGTAAACTTATCTCCGAGAACAACTCACGATCGGTAAACAAGGAATCAAAATCAAAAGGCCAATCCAAGATCCATGTGCCTTCAAGGTGTCGGGTAAGTAAGCTGTAATAAATTATAATACATTTGTTGCAGATGCATTGATTCCCAGCTTGTTTGCATATGTACCCGACGTAACTAATCGAACTGTTCGGTAATCGAACTTTATCGAACCCAATCGAACTTAATCGAACGATTCGGTTGGATTAGTTCAATAGTCGAAAAAAATCGAACTGAAAAACTTCTGTGACAGTTCGATTACGTTCGATTTTCAAACACAATCGAACCCAATCGAACTCAATCGAACACCATTGAAATAGTCTTAACTTCACCACAAATATCACTAGAGTGGAAATTACATTGATTTCACCATTTTGCAAACGAGAGAATACACTGACTTTAAAACTGAACAACCTTTCAACTGGCAATAAAAAATTACCTGGGAAAATTAATCTAACTTCACTTTAACGATTCTATAATTTATGTTTTACTCCTGACCCTGCAGGGCCTTTTTAAAATAGCCTAAGTAAAGCCTGCGCGACTGGAAATTTTCAGTGTACAGAACACGGTGAAAGAAATCGAAGAAATGGACAACTGAGCAAGAGAGCCTTTTTGTTTTTAGACGCTGGGAAAATGAGAGAGTCGTCAGGGATTCACATCCCCCCGACGAAACAGGAATTATAATAATATTAAAGAGAGCAATTTTCTTTTTTTTTATTCTCTATTTGGGGAATCCCGCGTTTATGCCACCTGTATTGCCCCATTTCAATTAGAATACTATCTCAACCACTGTTTGTTTCTATCAAAATCGAATCTATTCGAATTCAATCGAACTACTCGAACTTAATCGAACAGTTTGATTAGTTCCAATTCTCAGAACTTTTGTGACAGTTCGATTTTGTTCGATTATGGAGCTTAATCGAACCGAATCGTGTGATTAAGTTCGATTGAATTCGATTGAGTTTGATTAATTAGATGCCTCATGGACGATGATGCTAGCTTCCAAGGGTTTTATCTGGAAGAAAGGTAACATACAGCTGCAAGCCTTTATGGTGTCTAACAACTTCCTCTAGAGAAAACTAAAAAAAAAACATGCTTACCGTGCACGAATAAAAATGAGTTATAAACATAATTTGCTGAAGAATAAGTCAGAACTTTTGACATTGTTTCCATAATGAGTGGTTTAAATGGGCTTCTATGCCCAGCTGAGTATATGAGTTCAAAGGTTTTGATCTGCGTAGAATTGTAACTTTTATTTGTACCTTCCCTTGCTGTTAGATGATGTTCATTTGTTTACTTTTAAAACAGTTAACCAATTTTGAAGTTATGTTTTTGTAGTAAATAAGCAACTTCTTTTTGTTTTTAGTGCTTCCTCTGCACGGAATAAAGAAGCATTTGCAATAGTGTCAGATGCTATCAGTAATGATTATGGAGGAGTGGAAAGATGTCCTTGGTGCCCTGCCCAGCTCCGAGGTTAGCGCTCATTTTTCTTATTGAAAGCTTGTTGCACACTGTACTCCGAGTGTTAAAAGCTTCTTGTTGTCTAGCTTTTATGGTTGGGACATAAGATGTTTGTGTTGTGAAGTAACATTTTCTTGCTTGCATTTTTTAAAATTTGTTAATTTTGTGTGGGACTGCGCACACAGCCTGGGAGGATTAAAATACACTCCTCAATATTTAAAGTTTAAAAAAAGGCTTCAGAGGAGGAAATTATTCATAGTACACAGATACTAGTGTAACCATTAAACCATTATCTGGTTTAAACTAGTTATTTAATCTGTGCAGGTGCCTTTTCAACTTACTTGAGAACTTTGAAGGATACTCAGAGGAGAAGAAGGGTGCCGGGAAAGATTGACCACAAGACTGTATGTCGAAGGCAGGGGAGATTAAGAGAGGTTAGGAACCAAGTACAGTATATACACATGTAGTTGTGTATGTCACTTTGTAAAACAATGTTGCAACTGTAAATTTTGATGGATTTTTTGATAGAGATCAAGTTTTACATGTAGATTTAGATGGTGTGTTCGGGTAGCTAGTTTATTGTGTGTCAAGTTTCAGTGGAAGTGTGTATTGATTCTGTTTTTTGTTTAATCGTTTTTTTTTTTTTTTTCACATGAACAAACTGTAGGTCATGATTGCTGGGAACTAAATATATTAAAGAAATAAAAAACGCGCCCGAGTGCATTGTTGAGTTATATAAGCACGCGGGAATTTTTAAGAACATGAGAGAAGTTCATAGAGAAGCACGAGGCGTAGCCGGGTGCTTCTCGCACTTCTCAAGTGTTCTTAAAAATTCCCAAGTGCTTATATAACTCAACAATACACGAGGACAAGTTCTTTATTTCTTTTATAAAATGTTAAGAAATTGCGCGCGCTTAAGCTTGTGACGTAAGCAGCGTGCATTATAACTCCATAAAGCACGCGCGTGACGTAAGCAGCGTGCTTTATGGCGCTATAATGAACTCGAACTGGCCAATCACAGCGCGCGCAGTTCCTCTATGATTTTATAATATTTTATAAAACATTAAAGAAAGTAAGCATGTTCTCATTGGTCGATAGGTGTGTTTAGATGAGAGTATGTAAACATGGTTGTGACATCACGCTGCCTTTTTCTCATTTTATATAAGCAATAGAGGACTTTTTCCGTCTCGGGTTTGTATAACTGCCTCAAATTCTCCCAGTACCCCTCGTGTTAAGATGAGGCGATGTAAACACGGAAAAATTTCTCCATTGCCTAAATAGTATTGAATAGAACCTGATTTTTTATAAGCCTGTGTAATTATAAGGCAAGTCACAGGCTATTCATGTTTACTATCGATAAGCAGCCTGTTAGTATGTGTGAGCAAGTTCCAAAAGAAACACTATTTTGTTTATAATATTAAATAAAGAAATTTTTCTTTCCTTTTCAGAAAGTTGCTCGTCGAATTGCAGCAATTGACCAGATGACAGACTGGAACGATGAAAAAAAGGAGCGTGGTAAAAAATTTTTAACTATAGAATACACCAGCTCAGATGAAAGTGAAGTTTCAGTTGATGAAAATGGACCGGAAAGAAAGAGATTCCTGACGAAAAGGTTGGCATGGGAAAGTTCAAGTCTTAGAGAATTCAAAGAAATGCTTGATCTCAAATATAAGAAGTCCCTGAAGCCCCATGTTCGGAACTTCCAAGCTGAAAGAGTCGTCTCCCAAAGAGTGTCTGCAAGAGGTCCACCTCCATTTGCCCCAAAATGGGCATTAAAGAGTACCAGTGGTTCCACTCCAGTGGCTACTAGCACTCCTGCACGGGGAAGACATTAATCAGGGAGTGTTGCTTTGAGAGGGCTAGCAACCTTGATTAACACCTTCAATTTTTGGTATATACTTTGAACTATAGCTACTGTCTTGAAAAAATTTCATGAAGCCAAAAAATCGCATTGGTGAAATTGCATGTAAATTGTAGGTTTCTCTTGCTTTAAGCCAAAGTTTCTTTTAAAAATGAAAAAAATCAGTCAATAATCACTGAAGGAAGGCACATGTCAGTCATTTATTCATGCTTTTGTGATTAATAACTGAATGAGGATGGCTAGCCCTTTCATACCCGATTTTCTTGTTTAGTGTCTTCAGCCACAATAAAATGTTTTTTTTTTTTTAAGTAACAGAAAAAAAAGGTTGAGGAAATAATTTTCTCAAATGGGGTGTAGAAAAATCCCTGTTCTTGTTGTTTCTAATAACTTAAATATATAATGTCAGTTTTACTATTTTTGTATTTTTTTTTTTTAACGAACAGCTGTGGCTAAACTGATAATGTAATATAACTACTGTACTTACATTCATCCACATACATGGCATTGCACAGGATTTTTCAATCTTCAAAAAATATGATTTTTAGAATAAAGTCAATTTAAGTGGTTGTTTCCAACCATCAACAAATCCAAAAGGAGAATTTATAGGTATTTTAACCATTTTTTACATTTTTATTGTTCCAGTTGCATTGTTTTTCCCAGGTAAATTTCGAAGACAGACCAGTGCCAATTTTGGAATGGGAAAAACCATTATTTTCTTTTAGAAATCTCTTCCACATGTGTATATTTTCTGGTTATTTTTTGCTGCATTGTACCATAATTTGAAAAGAAAGAAAAGCATGCGTGCAAAGGGTATGCTGGGTGTGTGACACCAATGAGACAATGTATTTTTATAACAGATAATATATATTTCAGTAATGTCTATAATAGAATATTTATAAAATTTTTCAATTCTTTTCTTGTATTTATGAACGTTTCGTTACAGTAAGACAATAAAATAAATTGGAAAGTGCGAAATGTGTTGTAGTTCTTCCTGGGACTGGGTGCATTCTGAGAGGTTTGACCGTTTTATTGAAGCGTAAAATATCGTAAAATTCTGAATAGACCCTGAACGATGCGCGTTTGATAAGAGTATGTCGTTAAATTAACTCAAATCTACGTTTGCAATGGTCGGATTAAAACTGAAGAAAACGGAAAACTACAAAAGCTTTAAAGTCGCCGTAAAAATTAGCAAACATCCTTTTTACGAATTTTTACAATAGGCGTAAAGATCGCCTTTCGAAACACTTTACAATCACCGTAAAATATCGTAAACATTTGCTTTACGATTTTTTACAATACGCGTAAAGAAACCGTTTATAGTCTCATTACGTGATCTTTATATTCAACCGTTTACATCGCGTAAAGACTTTCTTTACGAAAGTCTAAAGAAGCTCGTAAAGATAAGTAAAGAGGATCTTAACGCTTTCTTTACGACGTCTTTACGGAACCGTAAATTCAAAATTTCATGCTGTGTATTGTTTTGCTAATTTCATATCAGAATATTTGCACAAAAGACAAACCATTAAGGGTCTTGATTAGTTGTGTGGGCATGCATGCACGCATGCAAAAATGGTCAATTCGATGAAATGGAAAGATAAAATTTTATTTGCTTAAATCGCAGTGTCGCCGTTCTCAAATAGCCTTTCGTTCTCTAGAAAATAGACAGCTATACTGTGAGCAGATTTTCAGACTCTATGATAATTTCTTTACATTGTACAATTCGATCGAATAAAGTTACAAATAAACTTAAGTAAAAGTCTTTATTAAGCATTCTAAACAACAAACGTGTTTAGTTACAATGATATGAACGTATAAAGCTAATGAACTAACTAAATTACTAACTGACTAACTAATAAGAGAACAAACATCTATTAAGAAAAGTCCTCTTGAAACGTTCAGTTCTGACAAGCGGGAGAATATAATTATGGCGCCTCTTTCGTAGCGTAACCATTGGTCGCTCAGGTGGCAAAAGGTCATCTAAAGCTGTTGTAAAATTGCTGTCGGTGATCTTGGCCCACAACTTCTTATCTTTTAGAATAATAATATTTTCAATCGAAAAAAGCTCTTTACAGTAGCCAAGCTTAAAAGCTCTCTTGAACAGCCTGTCTATGCGACTCAGATACTTATGATAATACGCGCAGCCCCATACTTCTACAGCATATGTAAATATAGGTAGAATAAGACTGATAAAAAGAAGATGAAGATGATATAGCGGCAGTCCATAGAATTTACAAACACGTAAGATGTACAGACGACTACTGGCTTTCGATATAATATTATCAAAATGTAAATCCCAGTTACACGGATCAGATTGAAAAGTCACACCCAACAACTTCAGACATGGTTTACGCTCTATAGAAACCAGAGGAGCAGGTAAGGCCATAGTGGATTTGCCTCTAAGAAGCATCTCCCACGTTTTCTTGAAGTTTAGTTGCATACGGTTAGCAGATGTCCGTGCGACGATCGATCGGACCTCCTCAGCTGCTGAATTGCCGTTGTTAGCCAGCGATTTTACTGGAATACTTAATGTTAAATCATCGGCATATTTCACAAGTAAATTCTGATTTGGTAGAATGGCCTTAATAGAGTCCTAAAGTGCTTACGTCACGTTTCCATAGCACCGGAATTCTGTGGTCTAAACAAACCAATATGGCGTCCCTAGCGTGACACATTGTCGTTGACCTCGAGCACTTCAAGAGCTATAATAGCGCAATTTATCCTCCAATAATAGAAATAAGATAAAGAGAATCAAGATAACCTTTGGCCTTACTATTGAAGAGTATAATAAGCGGACAAAAGCACCTGGTGAGCAATAATTCGAGTCAAAACGCAACGGAGACGAAGTTTGCGATGGGCCAGTGTTTTCATCCAGATTGCAATCACACATCTGAAAGCCACTGCTGCCGATTCTTTTCGTTTCCAGACCAGAAAAAACATAAAACACTCTATGATAAGTGGATATCATTTGTAAGGTGAGTATTTTTCGAAAAATATATATTTCGATGCTGTACCATCGATTAGAAATAGCTGTTTTTTTTTTATCTCAAACTGATTCACGATTAGCTGTTTCTCTTTCTTGTCTTATTTGTTTTCTCGCGGCTTTGCCTTTCCTTGTCTTCAGTCTTGATCTAAGATTATTTAGTTACTAAAAAACTATATGATAGTTGTGAGTATCAAAGCTTTCACTAGTATTAAGTAACAAGCTCAGAGAAATACTCGCTTCGCATTCACGTCTTAGACTACAAGGTTAAGCATGTGACCAACTAAACTTTGGGTTTTCTAAGCGCAAGTATAGTAACTGCTTCTGTCTTTTTCTGTTATAGGAGAGGAGATAGAAAGCCCAGCAAACATTCGCGACTTTGCAGTTGTCACTTTAAAGATGGGCGAAAAGAAAATATGCCAACCATCAGTGACAGAAACAGGCACAAGCTGTTTGATAGTTTGGACTTGCTGCCAGGTACAGGACCAACACCTCCCAGTACACCTACCCCCAAGAAAAAACGGAAAGTGTCTGCCGAGCCCACGAAATTACCAACTGTAGCATCTGTGCTTGAAGAGATTAAAGAGAACTCTGAACCATGTTCCACTGAATGCTCACAAGAGGAAAAGACAAGTTCCAAAGAAGCTCTACTGTCAATAGAGCTTGATATGACTTCAACAGAACTTGCTAAACACAAGGAAATGTCAAGTTACTATAGTGCACACTACTCTGCTAAGAGCTTGAGCCCTGAGGTGATACGGATGGAGACAGGTCTACCCACTAAGGATGTTCTTGATATTGTTGTGGGATATGTTTCAAGATTCAAGGGTGTGAAATAAACTATTATGCTGGATGGAAGGTTGAGGGGATCACACTTGAGGACCAGATATTTATCACTCTGATGAAACTGAAACAAAATTATACCAATCTACATTTAGCCCAGTTGTTTTCATGCAGTGTTGCAACTGTTGCTAACATAGTACTAACTTTTGTCCATGTTTTGCATTCTCTCCTGTTCAAAGACATCATGACAACCGTGCCATCTAGAGAAAAGAACAAGATGTGTTTGCCATCCTCTTTCACTGAGTACAGCAGTTGCCGCATTGTGATTGATTGTACAGACATTGAAATTGCTGCACCTAAGCTCATGTCCCAGCAGAATGCTACAAATTCCAGCTACAGGGGAATGAACTCTTTCAAAATCATTATAGGGGTTGCCCCAAATGGAGTTATAACCTATGTTAGTGATCTTTTTCCTGGCTCAGTCAGTGACAAGGTCATGGTTAAAGAGTCTGGGTTTTGTAAACATTTGAGTGCTGGTGATCTTGTTCTGGCAGACAAAGGTTTTCTCATCAGCGATGTAGTTCCAAGAGGTGTTTCAGTGAACATACCACCATTTCTCAACAATGGAAAGTTTACAGAGAGTGAGGCAAGGGCGACAAAATCAATAGCTCGATGTCGCATCCACGTAGAGCGTGCAAATGCAAGACTTAAGAGTTTTCGCATCCTTGGCTTCATCCCAGCATTTTTGAGGTGCCATGCTGACAAGCTATGCCAACTGTGCTAAGCTCTTGTTAATTTGCAGTATCCATTGATCAAGGATGGCTGCGAAGACTTTGAATTTGACTGAATAGAACTTTTTTTCAACTAAATTATAGTACAATGAGTTTTTAATATTATTTTTGTATTACTAGAAGCCCTACTGTAACAGATCAAATGGTATTGACATAGCTTTGGTCAAAAATATGATGTGGTCAGTTTTACATTTTTCTGATATTCATCTCCTTTATGTTCATTAATACAAACTACTATGTGTTCTGTGAAAATAGATTATAATGAAATCCAGTGACATTCTTAAATTGTCATTTCAACTAAATCCAGGTCAGGGGCATATGACCAGTATGGAATTCTTTCGTCCAGTAGTTCCAAGTGTGAAAGTCCTGCTGGCTGAAAGGTTTTACTTTTGTGTCTGTGAAGCTGGGAGCCTGAGTCCAGGTGTATAAAACTAAAGCCACACTTAAATTAGCTTTAAGGGATGGTGAGAGGTAGTCAGAAAAAATAACCTGTGCTGCATGGATTTTGTTTTGGTTCCCTCCCCTTCCCTTTGCATTGCTATCCAAGCCTACTTAAGTGTGGCATAAGTTTTATGCACCTGGGCCCTGTTGAGTAACCAGGATAAGTGTTACCAGCTACCAGTAGCCATTGGTTGCAAAAAAAAAATTGTTTAAGCTTGCTTTCAGGAAGAATGTAATTTATTATTAAGTTACTATGCTAAATGGAAAAATGTGGGTTCTTCATCTTGTGTCTCTATCTGAGTGTAGAATATGTAATGTTATATTAAGAAATTAATGTATGAAATTTAAAAAAATACCTTTTAACATTAGCTACTGCCTATTTACATTAGCTCCCACTCCCCCCCCTCCCCCCCACTTTGATTATGTCCAGCATCTGTGCACCACTTTTCAAAGTTCTCCCTCGGTAATCTTTGGGAATAGTTGATGAAAGTAAAAATCACTCAAGATAGTAATATTGTGCTCCCAAGATTCATCTCATTCACTCTTGATAACAACACTATCCTTTGTGGTCCATACAACAAAGTAGCAGAATTTGCGCTTTGTCAGGAACATCTGGCCTTGACACTGATGCCAGTAAACATATGTGGTAGACAGCGTATAATTCCCTTCCTTCTCCTCCAAGTAAAAGTCTTTGTGCCCACAAGCTTCCTTGATTGTCGCATTTCGATGTGTGTAGGGGCACTTACACTCAATCACCGAGTCGTCTCCCACAAGTCCATCAGGGGAAGCACCCAGAACTCCCGACTCGTGTAGCCAAAGGCCGGTCTGTACAGGTGTAAAGTTTGTGATGTTGGTGAAGGACTTCAGGGCCTCAGTCTCATTGTCCTGTCCCCATGCAATTGCTTTAACTCCACTCAAGTTGTATTCCCCAAGTAGTCGCTTGATAAGAGACGGTGTAACTCTTTTTGCCTGGAGGACGGAGCCAAAATTACTAGCAGTCAGGCGGCCTCTACGAGCTTGGTGCCATGCAGGGCTGTTTCGCTGGCCAGCCGAGAGGGTGCTCACAACATTTATGGTTCTCTAGCTAGCTCCTCTACTTTGGCATTCTCAATCAAGTACTCTAATTGTTTTTCCTTCGTAGATGCCATAAGGAAACCTTCTGAGTAAATGATATCCTCAATCGTCTTGATCGAGAGAGGGGTAGCAGGTTGTGGTTCGGGACTCAAGATCCAGCAGGTCCCTGTAAATTTGCCATAGCGCTTTAGTTCGCTGTACAGCTACATCCGATCTTCTCGGCTAGGATCGCGCGCCAAAGGGCTGTAATCCTTCTTCTTCGGTGGCGCTGGAAACATCTGGCTTGCAGACTGTACGCTTTCTGCCTTTCGCTTTCGTTTCCATTGGCATTCCAGGTCCGTCCTGCTAAGGTTATGGATGCCATAAATAAATATGGCTGCCGTGTGACTGCACTTGAACTCGCCGCGAGGACACTCGCATTCTGTGTTTTTTATTTCAAGGTTTTCATCGAGATAAATCTGATAAAAAGATAATTCGAAACAGACACGTAAGTTGCAATATATATTCCGCAATATAAACATTAAATTGGAGATGAAATCGGGGTTGGGAGTTCTTCGAATTGAACATACGTGTTGTGATCCCAAATTGGCAACTTACTGTGACTTTGTAGTCCTTATTTTTCATGCTTGCTTGGACTTCACCTTTGATAACTCCCCTGGAATAAATAAAGCTTTGGACATGGTCGAATTTGAAGTGGTTTTCTCCGCGATCAAGCGATTTCTGCTCTCCAGAAAAGAAAGAAACGAGTGAGGATATCGATAAAGACGCCATGTTTGAAGTATGAGTTTAAACTGTTTAGACCAGAAAAAAATGCTGTCATGGCAACGTGACGTCACACTTTAGGACTCTATATCGTTGACCATAATAGAAAATAGTATAGGGCCTAAAACTGTCCCCTGAGGGACACCCCTATTGATATTTAAATAATCCGTAACAATGGCATCAACAACAACTCTTTGTTTCCTGTTTTGTAAAAAACTAATAATCCAATTGGTCACGTATGGATTTATGTCAAGTGTTTTCAACTTAGAGCAGAGGATATCATGAGGGACCGAATCAAAAGCTTTGCTGAAATCAAAAGAGAAAATTCTAACACAATCAAAACCCGACTCGAGCCATTTCAGCCAAGCATATTGACACTTAATTAAGGCCATTGTCGTATTGTGGCCT
Organism: Stylophora pistillata; assembly: GCF_964205215.1. NCBI lineage: Eukaryota > Metazoa > Cnidaria > Anthozoa > Scleractinia > Pocilloporidae > Stylophora > Stylophora pistillata. The sequence goes on from NC_142524.1 coordinate 25,529,492, forward strand.
TTGCGGTATGCAAACTGGTCGAAGCTAATGAAGTTATTCATATATTGAGATAATTCTTGTCTGTATACAAGACGTTCAAAAACCCTCATTATTACATTAGTCAGAGAAATAGGCCGCAACTGTGTGCAACTTTTAAAGTTGGGCTCTTTAGGCAAGGGAGTTATGTCGGCCAATTTCCAAAGATCAGGCACAATGTGGTTTTCCATAGAACAGCTGAAAATATGGGTACCAACAGGAGCGAGGTCGTACGCAAACTCTTTCCAAAACCAGTACGGGATTCCATCTGGACCAGAGGCAGTTCTTTTTAATTTCAGTAGACTCCTGGTAACACTGGAGACCGTTAAAACAGGCATCTCGCTTGATTCCGGGATAGTGACAGTGTCAATGGGTTTATAAAGGGGATCAGTGTTAATGGAACAGAAAAAATTATTGATCTCGCTCGGGGAGATAATTGAGCTTACTTGCGAGTTGGTAGACTTCCTTCCTGTCAGGGAATTAACTGTTGACCACCAAGATTTGGATCCTGCACTATGTTTCTCAAAATTCCCTTTAACTGCCCGAACTTGATTATCTCTGATCAACTTGTTGATTTTCTCTTGAAGAGTTTGGATGTCAATCGAAACAGAATTTCCTGATATGTTACTTCGCCGAATCAATTTCCGCCGTTGGTCCAGTAGATGTTTGATTAGAGAAGAAAAGAACGGGGGGTCTCTATTAGACACACTTACTGATATACCCGGAAAACACTCATCAAACATGGACTTAATCTTGGTACAAAAAAGATCAAGTTTTCCATTCACATCTCCGCATTGATAAACATTGTCCCAGTTATGAAACCTCAACAGTTTGTCCATATCCAGTTTATGATGATCACGAACATCTCTAAACATCACAGAACCTTGAAACTTGTCCATCTGATGTCGCTCAGTGCGAGCAAGAAAATACGAGTTGTGTTTAACAATGATAACAAGGAAGCAAAACCATCACAAACACTTATTCACCGGTTAAGCAACACAGAAAACATTTCGAACATCGATCAATTATCAAGATGGGCTTGAAAATTACAATTTATTTGATGGCAAATCTCATCGCGCTGTTCGCTGTTTTAATCCGCGCCAGACACCAATCCTGTACCGCCAATCACTGCGGTGAGATCAGCAATGACATTAAGACGCTTCAAACCGAAGTGAAAAATCTTGTTGCGCTCGTTATGGACGCTTTGCCTCCAAAGCCTCCAGGTACTTTTTTCACGATGATGTATTGGGGAGCGGCATTTCATGATTTCACGCTCACATGTTAAAACCGCAGTATTTTCATTCTCACAGCCTGTCCCTTCTCTTCCTGCATGGAGTAGTACAACAAAGGAAAGTAAGGAAACAGTAAGAAGTTTTCATTTCAATATTCTAAATCGCTCGCTTGATGTGTGCTGTCCATTATGGTAGGTATAAGGACTCTTGTCTTGCATACAGGTTGACTCAATCCGTTTTAATGCTCTCCTTTTCCATAAGGTCGAGACGAAGCCAAGTGTATCCGCTGATGTTTGGTTCACAAAAGATTCCTGTTTACTGTCACATGGGAAACTTTGGATGAGGTGATGGAGGATGGACAATGGCCATAAAGATTAACGGTGCAAAGGTAAACTCCTTGTCTCCTTTAAAAAACTCTGGATATAATTATTGATTAAAAAAAAAAAAGAGAACAAATGAGATTAAAAAAAAACACACACACAAAAACGAAAAGAATTAAAATATAAGTTCTTCGTTTCTCAGAGAACCTTCCATCACAACTCCCACTTCTGGAGCGACAGAAATTCCTATAACCTTGCTGGAGGCAGGACTGGGTTTGACTCACAAGAAACCAAGCTAGCGACCTACTGGAACACACCCTTCTCCAAAATCTGCCTCGGTATGAAGACTGGGCACCAGCTCAGGTTCATTGTCATCAACAGGCACGCCAACTCACTGTACTCACTGATTGCTGATGGAAAATACCGCGCTACCTCACTGGGTCGTGACAGGTGGAAGTGGTTAATTGCTTCACAGGCCTCCTTGCAGCACTACTGCAACAAGGAAGGGCTCAATGCTGTGAGAAGAAGCCTTCGTCAGTCCAAAGCAAGAATTGGCATCATTTCTAACCAGGAGAATGAATGCTACTCTTGTGACTCCAGGATTGGTCTTGGTACACGAGGTCTTCACGACGACTCCAACACGCGTGGCAATGAAGCAACATACTCGCCAGACAATGGACACAAGCACATCAAAGTCATGGGCTACATCCTGTTACAGTGACAGGGAACGCCGCTAACGTTCCAAATTTCAAGCCAAGAAGCCATCATAAATTTAAAAAAAGTAGTATCCTCAGGCTTACCAACTAATAAAACAACGGTTTCAAAATTATTTTCTTCTCTGATCAGATTTGTCTTAACTATAACTTTTTGAAAACCGGTCTAGGACGTATCAATTGTGCAAAGCCAATTCAAGTTTTGAGAACCAAGTAGAAATAGGCAATGGAGATATATTCTATGTTCATAATAGGTCGACGTCACGAGCTGCACGCGAAGGGAGGTTGTGATCTGATCACGCACTAAGAGGGGTACACGAGAATAGTGACTTTTTTTTTTTCTTTTTTTTTTTCTTTTTTTTTCGCGCGATTTGCCGTTTCCGCTCGCCTTACGCATTTGTCTGCTTGGGTGAAAAACCCGAAAAGCCTCGCCTGTTCTGCAAGGTAACCAGGAGACCAGGAAATTAATGATTTGCATGGACAATAATTGGCCCTGATACGATAACTAAAGGAACACAAAAAACAGTACCTTCAAAAGTATTGCCCATTTTCTCGCTCTCAATAGACCCGCCCATTTTTCTGAATCATTTGTTTGAGGCGTCAGTCTCTACGCGAAATACGAATGAATATATTAACAAGATTTTTATTAGTTATTCAACCGAACAGATTTCCTTCTGATATATTTCCCGTAGTTTTAACAGACCTCTTCACCACTACTTCAGACAATCCCCTTTTAATTCGAAAATAAGCCTAAATGGATCTGTGAGATTTCATTTTCAAATTTTTTAGAGAAAAGAATTCTGTTGTTATCTCGTGTAGAACAAAAGATAGTACTAAAACCGCTTTTACCTATCGACGGGGGTGGGGGAGTTAAGGGGGATAATATAGTTCAGGAAGTTTTAGAGAACGGATCGGTCGTTGCTTAGAGACCACGAAGGAAAAACATAGAAATCTGATTGCCAATTGAGTGCCAATAATGGGGGATGGGGGAGGGGGGGGGGGGGTCATAAGCATATTAAAACCAAAATTGACCGTACTCCCCCCTCAGCTTTAACTGGTCCCTTACAACAGAAATCGGTTATTTTGCTGTACGTTATGTGGTCGGCTGTTCTACTCGAGTCGCGTAAGTCATTCCTGACTGTTTAGTTAAACTCCGTCGGTAGGGTTGAGTGGCTTTGTTAGACTCGTTCGTTGTGAATTTGTGGCGAGTGAATGGTTTATATAGCGCCAGCAGTTGTTAAAATCTGTTGAGAAGAGTCTGTTCTAAGATAGCGAACCAGCTATATATCATCGTTGAAAGTAGTTGTTGCAGCCAGTGGAACTTTCTGCCAGCCCAATCTCAGGCCTGGTCAATGATGTGATTCGAATTCATTATCGACCAGGCTTTTTCACGGTGCACCATGCACATTTGGTCCATTTGCGGCAGAACTGTTGAATCAGTTTACACTACCGAGACCTATGGCAATCGACCGACCAAATACTCTTATTTTGAGTGAGATGATGACGAGTTATCAATCACCCCCACCGATAACAGTCCCTCTTAAGTCAACTCTTTCCTGAACGATCAAAGTGAACCATCAACTGAACTGAGGATAAGTTGTTGATGACGGTGTCTTTATTGTTTCTAGGAAGAATAGTTTTGCCGGTGAGGTCACAGGCTGTTCAGCTCTGTAAAACTTCAAGCAAACCGTTAGATATCAGTATAAAAAGGAAGAGATCAAATTAGGAAGTAACGGCCATTAAAAGAAAAAAAAATATGAGGAACAGAGCCTCTCACAAAATATCTTTTCTATCGTTAATTACACGTTCAGCTGGGAGGTTTGGATTTTGCGACTCTAGCAAACAAAGCTTCTCCCCTCTAATTGCTACACTTTTCCTTGTAAATGATATACGCGAACTTGGTGTTATATCATGGTAATTATTAACAACTATTCACCGAAGTGAAAATGGCTGGTGGTGGATATTACTGAGCCACGAAGCGGCGAGTTAATTATCCATCACTAGCCACCGACACTTAAGGTGAATAGTTTTTTAAGCATATACTAAAACGATGACACATGTAACTTCCCTGCGCATACAGCTCGCGACATCGACGTTTAATGGATGTCGAATATGTCTCCTTAGCAAATTTCTATAGAGTTTTAATACTTGAATTCGCTTTGTACGATTGAAGCATCTTAGACTTGATGTCAAAAACTTATGTTTGAGACAAATCTGACCAGAGGAGAAGATAATGCTGAACCTGCTCTATTATTAGCTAGTAAGCTGTACATTTTTCTAATTCATGATGGCTTCTTGACTTGAAATTTGGGGAGTGAACTGCCACTGCACCAGGATGTACCCCATGGCTTTGATGTGCTTGTCTCCGTCGTCTGACTTGTGTGTTGCTTCATTTCCACACGTGTTGGAGTCATCATGATGACCTCCCGTACCAAAACCAATTCGGGAGACACAATAGGCGCAATCATTATACTCGTTAGCGATGATACCGATTCTTGCTTTGGAATGAGGTGAGTCGTCCCCCACAGCATTGAAACCTTCCCTGTGGCAGTGGGGCTGTAAATAGGCCTCAGTACCAATGAACTCCTTCCACGTGTTACGACCCAATGAGGTGGAGTGGTATTTTCCATCAGCGATCAGTGAGTGCAGAGAATTGGCGTACTTGTTGATAACAGCGAAGTTGGCCTGTTGATAGATCTTTAGACCGAGACAGATCTTGGAGAAGGATGTGTTCCAGTACGTCTGTAACTTGGTCTCTTGTAAGTCAAACCCAGTCTTCCCTCCAGAGGGGTTATAAGCTTTTCTGTCGCTCCAGAAATCAGAGTGGTAATGGTAGGTTCTCTGATATTGATAATAAATGATTTTTTTCTTATTTAGTGTGATAGCCATTATAGACTGTTTTAGGCTCACGGTCATTAACTAATCATAAGCGACTCCTGGTGGTTGTAAGGAAGACCGTAGCCATAACTTGCCCGTCTTGTAAAGATGAGTGAACGGTCGAGCGAACGACTTTTGATAGCTGTAAAGGAAACAGCATACACTTTCTCACAAACACTATTTCGCTTACTTACACTGACCTGTATCTCGAATGAATTTCAAATGATTTTATACTTTATTAATAGCAAATCAATTTATACCTTGTTGCCATCAATTTTCATGACAGGTGTCCATCCTCTATCTCCGCATCCAAAGTCTCCCATATGACAGAAAACGGAAATTGGCTTTGAGTCCAAGAGCAGGACAACCTTACCACTCTTGTCCAATCTGTTGGATAAAATACTTTGTGAGAACTGGTAGTACATAGCGAGACTTTGGCATATTTAGTAGGTCTTATAACTTTTCAAAAGACACAACGTACGTTTCAATTCTTTTCCAAAAAGAATTCGGCTCGGATGATTATCATAAACGATCAGGAGCTGGATTGTTGTTAAAATAATTGCTTTTATCATATAAGGGGCAAAATTACTGAATTGTGATTGGCTGAAAATCGCTTAGCAACGGCTGCCAAGGTAAATAAAATTCTGTTTGTTTTGGCGTCCCGTCTTACGCGAGATCAGTAAGAAAACATTTTGCTCCTTATATTATAAACAAGTAATCACATGGTTCCTCGTAAAATTAAGGATTAATATCACTTGTGTTTTCGGAAGTTGCAAAAATTTCCCTCGTCGCTGCGCGACTCGGACAATTTCAGCAACTTCCGAAAACACGCGTGATATTAATCCATAATTTTTACTCGGCCCCATGCGATTATCTACACTTATTCCTTCTGATGGCATATCTCGTTCTTACCTATTTCTGATATTGTCATTGAGCTATTTTACTTACATATTCCTTTCGTAAATTTCCTTGCATGTTGAGACTGAAAGAAGAGTAAGATATGAATATTAATCTTCTCGGTAGCATTGTGAGTAGTTTTGCATTCATGTGATCATTAAAAGCATCAAGTTTCCTCCAAATTTTTGTAACCTGATCAATACAAGGCAGATGATTAACATAAACAAAATCACCCTCTCTGATAACTTAACAACGAACCCTTAAACAACAACAGAAAAAAGAACGTGTGGTATTTTATAAAGTCTGATTGAAACGAATATTTACATTTAAAGAGAAAAAAACACAAATGAAAGGCGTTTACTTTGAAACAGAGCATCACAAGAAACCTCATGGAAACATCAAAAGAGATTCATTACTTATTGTGCAGATTTTTCCATCCCCAAAGTATCCAGGTTTGCATGAACACTTGTATGATCCTTCAGTATTGTTGCACACAGCATTGGCATTACAGCTATGTGTACCTGTAGCACACTCGTCAGTGTCTGAGAAGAAATTAATAACTTTTGATGGCGGGACAATTCTCCAAAGAATGATTTTCATTTGAGCGTTAAAGGTAACCAATGGTCTGCTGGTTTTTGTCCTGCCCTGTGATTGGTTCAAATACTGGAGCCATACCCTTAATAAAACGTATCAAAACCAACTGCAACTCAATCACTCGTCATTTCCCGGCCTGCAAAGCTGGCGTATGTTAGCCCCTTACAGAGGTAAAGAGGGGCAGAGCCGCCAAAAGGAGCAGCTTACCAAACGCCTCGCTTCTCTGCCACTCATTTTTACCTCTCAAACCGCACTCAAAACTGCAAGCTACGCAGAATCGCGTTTTCTCACCCTTAGGCTTGCTGGCTTGTTTTTTCTTTGACTTGTCATTAATTTCTGCTGGATTTTTTCCTTTTTTTCTGATTGGCTGCCATGATTAGTAAGGGTCTCGCTTTTCGACATTCGGTTAAAAGGAGTAATAAGTTTTTGCGATGATTCAAATACAGCCTAGTGTAAAAAAGTAATTCAGATAAAGAACGAGATCGGTTCGTTCTTGGCAAATGGACTTTGAAATATTTTTTTTTCTAGTAATGAACAGGCGGGTGGCTCTGAATGATGCCCCCAAACCACGGTGGATGAGTAGTTAAAGCATAAATTTCGAAGTAAGCCTTGTTTGATCTCCTCTTTTTCATGAAGAAGAATTGACAGGTAAAGAAGAAGATCTACATTCCTTTGATAATCACCGCAGGTAAATCTCCTTTAACAGCTTTTCTCGTCCCGCTGGCTAGATAGTTTTGAACGTCCTCACTTATTTAAAAAACAAGTTCTGTTTACCTTGGCCGCAGTCTTCTCCTTTGAATCCAGCAGAACACAAACAGCGATAGCCTTTGTCAGTAAAACCACTTTGACAAGTGCCTTCATTCTTACAGCGGTTTGTAACACATGTGCTCTAAAGCCAAAGAGATAAATTAGTAATCAAGTACACTTCCCTTCAAACTGATGATAATTAGACTTAGTCATCACAATTGCATCTTAAGCCTTGTCATTCTCTTGAGACTGAGCCGATAAATGTTCATCGCGTTCGCTTTAGCCGCCTTTCAGTTTTATATTTCTGCATTTTGTAAACTTGTATTTTTGTTGGTTCTTTATTAGTTCAGACCTCTTCCTCTATCGAGCGTTTAAAATCATTGCTGTAAGTGGCCACGAAAGAACACGCCTTTTGGCAGTTACACCTACAACAAACTTAGTTGCATTATTGAAATATTTTTCGTTACTTTTTGGACCAATTAATAGATAGATTAACAAAGAATACTCGCATCAGCAGAATGATGAAAATAATCTATGTTCTCCTCCAGCTCATGTTCGTGTCCTTCGTGAGTGACATCATTCAGTTCGCATAGATACTCTCCACGTTCCTCTGCTCTTTTATCGAGATTAATACTGACACAGTCGGGTTCCATGTAGCACACGTTCTTACAAAACCCTGCGTTCATGATTTCCACCACGCGAATCACGTGGTTTACCAGGCGTTTGCCATCAAAGGCTTATTCAGGTCCAAACTCCAAAGTGCGGCCTTCGTCTGTGTCACTGAAGTCTGGAATTAAACAAAAACCTAGAATGAGCGTAGTAGTAGTAGTAGTAGTAGTAGTAGTAGTAGTAGTAGTAGTATTAGTAGTAGTAGTAGTTCTTTATTTAATGTGGCACCACACTTAGCTACAAGCTACCTACCAGGAATCCCACAACAAAATATACAATAAAAATTACAACCTACATCAAGAAATTATGTACGTTAAGTAAAATGTTTTTACAAAAAGGATATTTCAAAATTTAAATATATATTTGTATAAACGTGTAGTAAAACAGAGATCAAAAACTAAAAAATTAAAATTTTAGGCGACGGATATCGTGAAGAAACGTTCTTGTGCCAGCCTTTGCGCGTATAGCATCTGGTATCGCGTTCCAAGTCTTAGCAGCAAAATAACGAAATGACTTAAGACCATGCTTGGTACTGTTAATCTTAGGTAAGGAAAGCATGTTAGTGCCTCTTAAATTATAATCAGTCCTCCTTGGTTTAACTAAGTCAGTAATAGGTCTGGGAGCCTTATATAGATAGCAGTTATTGACCGTTAGCAACATGTCTTGAATCCTACGACTCTTCGATGTCGTATGCAAGCCTATACAATCGAGCAAGTCTTCTTATAAGATACCGTTATCTTCGTATACATGATCTAAGCGTACGTTGATTTACCCTTTCCATTTTCTTTGTATTCCTTTCCCCACAGTGGTGCCATATCTGGCTACAATAATCAAAGTGAGGTAAAATAAATGAGGCAGGATATTTTTAAGCCTATTTAAAGCATTAACCTGACCCGACACCTTTCGACAGGTCGATGCAACATGAGTATCAAATTTGAGCTTGTCATCCAATGTTACAGCTAATAATTTTATTTCACTGGAAGTAGGTATTGGCCTCCCTGCACATTCTAACTGGAAATCATAATCAGTGTTTCCTAAAACCAAACCCTGATATTTGTCTGGATTTGCTAACATCCCATTCTGTCGAAACCACTGTGTTGAACTGGCTAAGTCTCGGTTTATACTTTCCTCCAATGCTCGGGAATCATGGTGTGATAAATAGAGTTTAGTGTCGTCTGCATAAAAAATTTACTGTTGACTATTAAGCCCTTCAATATCAGTCGCGCCGAGTGGCGAGAATAATAATTTAACACTTCAATGGTATTTTAAAAAAATTGATCACAAAAAAATACATTTCATAAGTCACAAAGGGTATTATAGAAACCTTCTAGATCTGCTTCTGAGAAGTTTGAAATATCATATGGTCAAAGCCTCAAACATAATTTTTTCAGACTACTCATCTAACCGCGCGAGTTTTTACAAAATATAAAGCTCTGCGCCAAGTTAAGTGGGCTGAATATTTTAAAGGAACCTCTTATTAATAAGTAGTCAGTTTCAGTTGTCACGGTGGTACAACTCCATGGCAACAAACATTGTATTTCCAAGTAGCTTTCATCTTCGATAATTTTAAGCCGAGATGAAAGAGAAAAGAGAATGAGATTTTCCTTGCTCCATTCGCTTTGCAACGAAGTCTCGGTGCTCATGCAGATTTGTCAACTTGCTCTAGAATGATCTTAGCACCACTGGCTTTCAAACTTGCGCTGCCACCTGAGATACCTACATAATACTGCACATGACAAATGTCAGACAGGAATGGATTTCCTGAATTATAGAGAAAAATGACGGTGATTCTCCATTTAGAATTAAAGATCCTTTCGAACCATGTTCGCAGAAAACTTCAAAATAACTATAAGTAATTGTGTCTGCTTTGTCTCTATTTCGTCCATAGAACAGATGCAAGCCATAACTTCTATAAGCCCATCAAGATCTACCAAAGAATAATTTATTTAGTCATGTAAAGCTTCAAAAATTTAATTTATAAAAAAGTGATCTACCACAAAAACAAGAGGAAAAACGCAATCGTTGGAAACTAAACAAAGATGCTTTAAAACAATAGCATTTCATAAACAGTTGAAAAGTTTATTTTTACCATAATTTTTTTTCCGCTAATGATAGGTTTAAGTAAAACTAACCTTGTGTTGCAGACATCATACTAGACAATGCCAAAAAAAGACAGATATAGATCAAATACATGTACATCATCGAGAAGAACTCATTCAGAAAGTTTTCCGAGAGAAGTATAAATTCATGTCCAACCCTACATGCAGGTGAAGCGATCTAAAAACTATTTTTTCTTGGGCATAACCTTCTAATCTATTTGCAGCCAATAGAAACTCAGCTGTTGCGTGAAGTATAGTTATTTAAATACTTCATTTCTTGTCAGGACGATGGAATAATTAATAATTTACATGTTTTTGCTTTTTTTGTCTAAGAGATTCAGTCTTTGGCTATTGTTTCGTAAATTTTACTGAACCGGCCTTAAATCCTTCTGTTACTTTGTTATCTAAAGAGGTCTTCATGTTCCTGTTTTTGTCAGTATATTGATCAGGTTGTTGGGTAAACTGATTCGACAGAGAATCGCATGTGGATTTACACACTTTGAAAGCATTCCTATCTTATTGCTGGATCATAAACTCCCTTAAAGGGAAAAGAAGCTTTTATGGGTTTATTGTAATGTATATTAATCAGCTTTAAAAAAAAGAACAACTGCGTAGGTCTTATAATTATGTGGCCTGCTTTGCAGTATGACCCTTTGAGCAAAAGCAGTATTTACCGTTAGCCATCAGTTAGTAGAGAGAGAGTTGGCATGATTTTTTATAAAGATAAGCTATTTTTGATGGCCAATTTACATACCGAGGCATATCTTACTCCCGACCAATAGTTCGGTAAATGAATAAAGGGAATAAGTTTATAAAGAAATTGTGGTGCTGCGTCAATGGGGGTAAAAAGTTAATTTGGGTTTATTCCCTAAGTTGAAATTGTAAATTGGCCACCGCAAAGAGTTAAAAAGCTGACGTTTTGAACATAGTTTATATCTGACCACTTGCAGCCCAGAGGCTGAATTACGGGTGCAGTGTAAGGTTGAGAACAGACGTCAGCAGATCAGGCGCCTCTGGCAGCCGCTTCAGTCTATCGATCTCACCTTCCCACCCATCCCACCCCAGGGGAGGACATCCATCACACAGTAGTCTCGTGTGTGGGAAATTAACGTCCCCTACCCCAACCTTGCAGGAGACGGGACCTCCATTTATTCGTCCCTATCCGAGAAGACAAGAATATCTAACCATTTCTTGATGTTATAGAAAGGTAGCATATTCTTCTCAATTAATTTAAGACCTTGAGTGTTGGTCCGGCCGGGGCTCGAACCCTCGACCTCCCGCACAACAGTTCAGCGCTCTATCCATTGAGCTAACCGGGAGGCGGTTTCGAGCGTTAGCCCGTCGTCATTCGCTCTGACGAAGGGCCAACGCTCGAATTGTCAGCTTTTTAACTCTTTACGGCGGCCAATTTCCAATTTCAATTCAGTTTATAAAATCAAATAGTTGGTAATTAGGTCATTGGGAAGCTTGGTAAAGTAAAATGATTAGTTTATTTTCTCCCAATGAATTGAATACCTGCTGGAAGAATGAATAAAGATAACGTGACTTCCAGGTCTTATTAGTCAAAAGAAAATCAGGAAGTTGTTATCACAAGGAAAACAAATTGAAGGAGATATTTTGCACTAATTTGCATACTTTTCGTAAAGTGGGTTTCAGAAAGCGATCTGTGATATGAAGAATTCGATTTTTATCTTTGTTCTGTTACTTTGGTATTTCATGATACCTGCTTCTGTCTCATCGAATGGTCAGTTTTACCATTACTCATTTCTGAGTGGGGATAGTGAAGGGAAAGTAGTCCTTCTTAATAATATTTACCGTTTCACACCCTTACCTGCTATTTGTTTAAATGGGTTTTTGTTATTTATTTCCGAAAAAAAAAAACTTTAAAGATTACTAAACACTTTTAAATTCCTTTAAACTCCCCAACGAAGAACCTCTGGGGTGAATGGATGATGAGTGGGCGGATGGTTTGTTTGAGTAAGTTTTTGTGCATTTCTTACGCAGCGAATTGCAAAGGATCTTCTGTCTTTTTTTTAGGTTGTTGTAATATTTTCTACTTATGTATCCACCTCTTTATTTATTTGTTCATTTTTTTTATTGTCGCAATGAAGGAGTTTACTCTTTTTTTGATTTCACACTTCTTGTTTGTATCCGCTGCTGTAGTTAGTGTGCTGATAAAGTAAGATATTTCTTCAGTTTTAGTCAACTTTTTCCCCAACAAACAACTGCCTCAGTCTGGGTGTATCGAGAAATTTACCTTTCATGGCAATTACGTAGCTTTTGAGTAAATATAATCTGTTGAAAATCAAGATGTCACACAGCAACGCTTTTTTGCAATACAGGTTCTTTGCAGAAGTGACTTGTTACTTGATCTGCATCATTCTAGGATTTATCCAACGATTCAGTTCGCTTTACTAATTTAAACTAAGAACTTGCGTATTGACTGTGAAACTTTACCTCTCTTCTCTTTATTTTTGAGAATTTTCGAATTTAAACTTCTTGCATATGGCAGATGCAATACGGATAATTGCTACGAGAAATTAAAATGGAAGGCAAATGCCTAAGGGAGTTGAAACAGTCCGAATAGGAACGCGAATGGCTGGACAAATGGAAAAAACAATTTAGGATGCTTAAAGATTTGTACGAATAATCTGCCGATAATTATTCAAACTTATTAATAAACCCAACTATTGCTATAGTTACATGTATTATTAATTGCTATCTGCAAGTTTCCTGCAGATGGCGGTACGAAACATTACTACCGAGAAATTGAATGGAACACAAATCCCTGAGGAAGTTTAAGCAGTGCGAATAGGATCACAAGTGAATGGACGAATTGAAAAATTTAGGAATTTACTTAAGTATTTTGACGGATAAACTGTCGTTAAATACTTAAGGTACTAAACCTCAATGTTATTGAGGAGGAAAGTTTCTAAAGAAACTGTTTTGCTGCGTCGGTGGGGGTAACAAGGTAATTTGGTTTAGTTTGTCAACTAACTTCAAATTTTCAGACAATGGAAACAAGCACATCAAAGCCGTGGGGTACATCCTGGTGCAGTGACAGGGAACATAGTTAACTTCCCAACTTTCAAACTGAGAAACCATCATCAAGTAGAATAAATGTAGTATCCTAAAGCTTTAAGGCATATAAAGCAGTGGGTTTAAAATCATCACCTCCTCTGGTCTAATTTGTCTCAAACATCACTTTTTGAAATCCAGTCCAAGAAGTTTTAATTGTGCGAAGCCAATTCAGGTTTTAAAAACGAAGATGAATTTGGCAAGAAAGACATAGTCGATGTTGATGATACATCGATGTCATGAACTGTATGCGCAGAGAAGTCATGCACTGAGGAAAGTGAACAAAAATATTTCCTTTTTTTTTTTGCGCGATTCACCCTTTGGTCTCGACTCCCGCTTCTGTCCACTCATGTCAAAATGCCGAAAACTGCATCTGTTCTGCTAGAGAGCCACGGGCGTTGACGATTTATATTGGAAATAATTGGCTCAGATGGGAGAACAAACCAAATGTTCTGGAAAAAGTAATACCTCCCAAAGTATTACCTGCTTTTCTCGCTCTAACCAGAACCACCCAGTTTTTCTGTACCATGTGTTCTGAACGTCAGCCTCCACGCGAAATACGAATGTAGATATTCACAGCATCATCATTAGCCTTTGAATATATTTCTCTCCGGAATATTTTCCGTAATCATAACCTCCCTCTGCACAACTTCAGATGTCCCCCTTTTAATTCAAAAACTATTATTGCCTGAGGGAGGAAGGGGACTAGTCTCCTTCACAGCCGTTGTTTGGGCTCGTCACGCAACGCTCCCTCCCCCACCAATCATCTCCTTCGCAGCCGTTGTTTGGGCTCGTCAAGCAACGCTCCCTCCCCCACCAACTGGCTGCTTAAACCCGAGCCGTATTCCTTTCCCTTTGTTTAGATTTCACGGTGACTGCACGTGATAATGCGCGTTTGCACCAATCACACGTCGCCTTTGGTTTCACGATAAAACCAATCAAATTTCAATGACGTAAGTTTCCCGCGTAAATTCATCGGCGCTTTCTGGAGAAGTTGCCAGTCATCTAAAACATTTCCCATGGATGTAACTCCGAAGAAATTGGTAGAAAGTAGTTCAAGATGCTTCATCTGTTCCTCGATTTCACTCACAAAGGATAAAATTTACATTTTCGGTAAAAAGTTCATTTGATGTTGTTGAACTAATTATTTGTTCTTCGCTCACTGTTGACGGGTAGTCTGGAAAATCCGGAATTCCGCCGGAATATTTCAACGTCTGTTTTTTTTTCATTCAAAACGACTCCGGTGCTTTCCCGGAATTGAAATTGTGTAAATGGCAGACTGACCCTCGGATAGTTTTCGGTTAATCCTCGGAGTATCAGTATTCGGAGCTCTTACACTGTTACCTTTGCGGCTCATTTTATTAAAAAACGTGCCTTAAGCACGTTAAAGAACTGTTTTACCCTGATTGGGAATACAGCGACTCATACCAGGACTACATCATACCTAACAAACGACTTCAAAATCTAAAAGCATGTGAGAATAAGTCACGTGATATTACATAACGAAACAACCGGAAATGAAATTAACGAAACGGAATTAAAATGGTAGCCACATACACTCTTCGGTAAAGTCTTGAAAAAAGAAAAAAAAAGAATTGAAACAACAAGCCTTCAAAAATTCAGGGCTCTCTTGGTAACATCGGAAACCATCAAATAATCTTCGTGTTAATCATCGGAGTATATTCGGAGCTCGTACACTCTTCGGAAAATCATCGGAGTCGTTTTGAATTAAAAAAACAGACTTTGAAATATTCTGGCGGAATTCCGACGGAATTCCGGATTCCGGCTTTTCCAGACTACCACTTATATTAATTGTAAAAGGAACATATATAAAGTTAAATAACAAAGACGAAGCTAAAATGGCACGTTAAGAGAAGTAAGGAATTGGTTCTTGACTTACCACTGTCTTACAACATGTGCTTCATCGATAGCCACAGCACATAACCTCGCAAGGTATACATCATCGATCACCACGATCATTTGAAGAACCCGAATGATTTAGGGCTACAATTACGAGTTTAATTACAGGAAAATCCTCCTTGAACTTAAGAATTTGATAGCGAGTGAGTTATAAAGAAAACAAACTTTATTCAAATTAAAGAGAAAGCTTTCGCCGTAACATTTTTATTTGTAAAGGTAGTTAAAGGGCTTCCGAACAAATTTTCAAACATTTTTTTGAAAAGTAACTGTCACGACGTGACACCTGTCAATTGAAGAGTAAAAAAAGCATACGCTTTTGAAGAAATAGCAGTACTGGTGTGACAAACACACACAAGTTAGCTGATCAGACGACGATTTTCTCGTAAAGAGAAAAAACAGAGATCTTACGGAAAGTATTTTTCATTTCCAACGACGATTAATCTTCGAAGATTTACCTCTGTTACGTTTTAAAATGTCACGGAAAGT
Organism: Stylophora pistillata; assembly: GCF_964205215.1. NCBI lineage: Eukaryota > Metazoa > Cnidaria > Anthozoa > Scleractinia > Pocilloporidae > Stylophora > Stylophora pistillata. The sequence goes on from NC_142524.1 coordinate 25,545,139, forward strand.
CAAATTGTAAGTGAATGCGAATATGTGTTTTGGAGTTGTCAGTCTGCTTGTTTTTTTTTTCTGTAATGGCGTGTGTAAATCGGTTATTCTTCCACCGAAAAGCTGAAGTCAATGAGACTCTTTCTACCTAGACACAAGGAGATTTAATGCGACTTTTATTCATCGAATTCATGCGTTTCTGCCGTGAAATTTACGACGAAAGTGTGTTTTAGGATTTTGAACTGGTGCTGAATAAAATTCTTTCTTAGCCTAAACTTATGAATTCGTTTGTATCTGGTGCATGTCAAACCCATGTGTAACTTAAAGGTCAAACAGGGATTGTCACTCACTAAATTGGCTCGGCATTAGGTCTTGTGATCGCCTTCGTAAAAAATTGGTTTTTTTTGTTATTGTTGTTGTCGTTTTACTAGTCCGCGTTTTACTTGCCCGCGTTTTACTAGTCTGCGTTTTACTAGTCCGCGTTTTACTAGTCCTCGTTTTACTAGTCCGCGTTTTACTAGTCCGCGTTTTACTAGTCCGCGTTTTGCTAGTCCGCGTTTTACTAGTCCGCGTTTTACTAGTCCGCGTTGTACTAGTCCGCGTTTTACTAGTCCTCGTTTTACTAGTCCGCGTTTTACTAGTCCGCGTTTTACTAGTCCGCGTTTTACAAGACCGCGTTTTACTAGTCCGCGTTTTACTAGTCCGCGTTTTACTAGTTCGCGTTTTACTAGTCCGCGTTTTACTAGTCCGCGCTTTACTAGTCCGCGTTTTACTAGTCCAGTCCATTCCCGTCCAGTCTGCGAAATACCATATGCTTTTGTATTTTGGCTTGACAGATTTAATTTTCACGAGAAAAGAAGTTTTCCACCTTAGACTGTAAAGTTGAAAATCTCAGTTGAAAGTTTATGGCAACTTTGTTTTAGTGTAAAATTAACAACTATTCACCAAAGTGGAGGTGGTTAGTGGTGGATATTTACCGAGCCGCGAACATATGATCAAATGGATAGAAAACCTATTTACCAAAAGCACAGCCATCGACAAGCTCAACGCAGTCCTTATCGTAAAAGTAATATATGGACCAAAAACAAAACAATAATGGCCTCAGTTAATTGTGTGGGCATGCATGCATGTAAACATGGTCAGCTCATTAAAAATAAACATATAAATTTGATTCTATAAAACTGCAATATATTCGCTCTCAAATGGGCCCCTCATTTTTCAACAGATAGATGGCTATATTACGAGCAGTATTCAAAGGCTATGATAATTTCTTTACAGGAAATTGTACAATGCGATCGAATGAAGTTAAAAATAAACTTCAAACAGGAACTTGTTTATTGGATGTCGGTGAGTGTGAGCAAGAAAATACGAGTTGTGTTTAACAATGATAACAAAAAGTAAGGAAGCAAAATCAACACAATCCGAGTTATTCACCGGTTGAGCAACACAGAAAACATTTCATGACGTTGATAAATTTTTAATATGCGCTTACTTTTCGCAGTTTATTTCATCGCAAATGTCCTCGCTTTGTTCGCTGTTTTAATCCGCGTCAGACAACAATCCTGTACCGCCAATCACTGCGGTGAGATCAGCAAGGACATCAAGAAGCTTCGAACCGAAGTAAAAAATCTTGTTGCGCTGGTAAAGGACGCTTTGCCTCCAAAGCTTCCAGGTACTTTTTTCGGTGATATGTTTTTATTTTTGAAGTGTTGTCGATGCACTCAGATCTTAAAATCGTAGTCTTATCTTCCTTATAGTCTGTCCCTTCTCTTCTTGCAAGGAGCAGTACGACATAGGAAAGTAAGTATATAGTGAAGTGATTTAATTGCGAGTTTCCAAAACGTTCGCTTGATCGCAGGATGTTTATACAGTCAGAGGACCTTTTGCCTACTTACAGGCTGACTTACTCCGTTAAATCTGACTTATTCTTTTTCCATAAGGTCGAGACGAAGCCAAGTGTACCCGCTGATGTTTGGTTCACAAAAGATTCCTGTTTACTGTCACATGGGAAACTTTGGATGCGGGGGTGGAGGATGGACGCTGGCCATGAAAAGATTAACGGCGCAAAGGTAAACTCCTTGTCTCCTTTCAGAAACTCTATAGATTACTGATTGCAAAAAAAGAGAAAAAATTGGAAAATTGTTTTTTCGCTTTTCAGAGAACCTTCCATTACAATTCCCATTTCTGGAGCAACAGAAATACATATAAACTTGCTGGAGGCAGGACTGGCTTTGATTTACAAGAGACTAAGTTACCGACCTACTGGAACACACCCTTCTCCAAGATCTGCCTCGGTATAAAGATTGGTCATCAGCTCAGGTTCATTGTGATCAACAGGCACGCCAACTCACTCTATTCACTGATCGCTGACGGGAAATACCGCGCCACCTCATTGGGTCGTAACACGTGGAAGTGGCTGATTGGCTCACAGGCCTCCTTTCAGCCCCACTGCAACAAAGAAAGTTTCAATGCGGTGGGAGACGACCCTCGGCAATCCAAAGCAAGAATCGGCATCACCGCCAACCAGCAGAATGACTGCTCTTCTTGTGACTCCCGAATTGGTTTTGGTACAGGAGGTCTACATGATGACTCTAACACATGTGGCAATCAAGCAACACACTCGCCAGACAATGGAAACAAGCATATCAAAGCAATGGGGTACATTCTGGTGCAGTGACTGGGGACACAGTTAGCTTCCCAAATTTTAAGCCAAGAAGCCATCATCAAGTAGAAAATGTAGTATCCTAAAGCGCAGAAGCTAATAAAACAATAGGTTCAAAATTATCTCTTCTGATCCGATTTGTCTGTCAATTATAGATTTTTTGTGGTCAGTCTAAGACGCGTTAATTGTGCTAATTCAAATTTTACGAATGCGGTAGATATTGGCTACGAAGACGTATTCGGTGTTCATTATACGTCCACATCGCAGGCTGTAGGCCAAGGGAAGTCACGATCAGATAACACACTAAAGGTGATACACGAAATAGCGACTTTTTAATTCTTTTGGAGCCCACAGACATTAACTATTTGTACGAAAAATAACTGGCTCGGATAAGAGAAGTAACGGAACCCAAAAAGTAGCACTCAAGTTAAAATATTGCCTACTTTTCCCGCTCTCATTAAAATCAACGACTTTTCTGTACCATTTGCTTAAGACGGTAGTTTCCACGTGGAATACGAATGAAGATATTAATTTTAACACGATGATCATCAGTTCTTCAACTGAACGGATTTCCTTCCGGAATATATCCGTTAGTCATGACCTCTTACACCACACCTTCAGATGACACCTTTTAATTCATAAATAATCCCAAAAGGATCAGTCAGATTTCATTTCCAAATTTTATAGAAAAGAATTCAGTAGTTGTCTCATGCAAAAGAAAGGATAGTTTTGGAACTAGTCATGATTTATCACCGGGAGGGTTTAGGGGATTTCGGAGGGCCGATCAGTCGTTAGCCTCCTACGCAGTCGTTCTTTGGGCTCGTCACGTAATCTTCCTCTCCCTCGAACGTCTGCTGAAACGAATGGGCACATTCCTTTCCTATTTTTCAAAACGATCTGTCGGAGAGCACGTGGAGATCACCTAAGAGCCAATTGGCGCTTGGTTATTGTTTAATAGAAAGCTAATCATAAGCTGTGATAAAACAACTCCCAAGAGGGGGTTTAATTTTCTCGCGTTTCTTATTATTCATGGAAAACAGATCTCAAAACCTTGCTTCACAAACTCCGGAAAAAATCGTCGGAAAGAACTGTTTTCTGTGCAGCTTTCCGTTAATCCCGCAGGCGAGAATAAGAGTGTTTGGTAAGAGTTCAGTGGATATTGCACACTTAACTGAATGCGCTGTGCAAACAGATTTGAATGTGTTTTCGTCCAGCGACCGTTCTTCTGCAATAAGTGCTACAAGCGGTTACTTCGTTTTGAAAAAGCTAAAACAAATCTGCGATCCCTTCAGGATGAGATAAAAAAAAGACTTGGAGAAAGTAGCAAATAAAACGAAACGCTCACGTCGAAATTCCGTTGAAAAGGACAGGGACATTGAGAACATTGACGTCCCGATCGAACCTACAACAGCTTTACAACTGCAGCAACGATCTGCAGCGAAATCACTGAAATTTTAACAATCCCCTACCACTTCTACTTCTTCTAACGCCGAAAATGATCGAACAATGGGCGAAAGTTATGATATACTCGGTGGAAGCACTTAGCTAAAAATGCCCAGGAAACACCATCACGTCAACAAGAAAAAATTTATCAAGGTTCAAAGTTTGCTGCCTTGATCGGAAAGCGCGCTGTGATTGGTCTAATTAAACAACCCATTCGTTTCAGCAGACGTTCGTGGGAGAGGAAGATTGCGGAAGATTGCGTGAGAAGATTGAGCCCAAAGAACGTCTGCGAAAGAGGCTAATCAGTCGTCGCCTACAGATCATGGAGCCGTGGAGGGGAAGAGGTGAACAAAGAAAACTGACTACCAATTTAATGCCAACAAGGCGGAATGGGGGGTCATAAGAATCAAAATCCTCTGGACCTCCCCCCTGTTATGACTGTTCCCTTACAACAGACATTGTTTATTTTGTTGCACGTGATGCCATCCACTGTTCGGTTCTGACTTGTCAGTTATAATCCGTCGGTGGGGTTAGGTGGCTCTGTTAGGTTCATGAATGTAAATATGGGATGAGGAAGTCGTTTATATAGCGCCAGTAGTTGTCGATATCTGTTGAGCGACTGAGAGTCTGTTCTAAGATAGTATACCAGCTATTCAAAGCCAAAGTTATTGACATTAGTTGGAAACTAATAAATAGTAGAACTTTCTGCTAGCCCAATCCAGGCTCGGTCCGAATATTGTGATTCGCAACTCATTACCGACCGGACTTTTTCTCATTGTAACCTACAGACTATATTTGCGGCAAAACTGTCCAATTAGTTTACACTACCGAAACTTGTAGCACTCGACCGACAAAATGCTCTTAACTTGAGTGAGATGATGACGAGTGGTCAGTCACCACCACCGACAACATTCCTTTTTAAGTCAACTCTTTCCTGAGCGATCGACGTGAACCATCAACTGAACTGAAAATAATTATAAGTTGTTAATGACGGTGTCTTTATTATTTATAGGAAGAATTGTTTTGCCGGTGAGGTTATAGGCTCTTCAGCTCTGTAAAACTTCAAGCAAACCATAAGATATCAGTATAAAAGGAAGAGTTCAAATCAGGAAGTAACGGCCCTTTAAAAAAAAGGCAATGTAGAACAGTACCTTACACAACTATCTTTTTCTGTCGTTAATTACACGTTCAGCTCGAGGGTTTTGGATTCTACGATTCTAGGTAAACAAAGCTTCTCCCATCTAATTGCTACACATTTCATTGTAAATTAGTCACGAGAATTTATTGTTAGAGCATGATAAAGTGATTAACAACTCTTCACCGAAGTGGAAATGGTTGGTGGTGGATATTTACCGCGCCACGAGGCGGCTAGGTAATTATCCATCGACACTTGATGTGCATAATTGTTTTACTTCGAGATACTAAAACGGTGAGACATGTAACTTCTTTGCTCATACAGCCCGCGAAACCGACGTTTCATGAATATGGAATTTGTCTTCTTGGCCAATTTCTACTTCGTTTTTAAAGCTTGAATTAAAATTTGGGAAGTGAACTGTGTCCCCAGTTACTGCACCAGGATGTATCCCATGGCTTTGATGTGCTTGTTTCCATTGTCTGGCGAGTATGTTGCTTCATTGCCACAGGTGTTGAAGTCATCAGGGTAACCTCCTGTACCAAAACCAATTCGGGAGTTGCAAGAAGAGCAGTCATTCTCGTTGTTAGCGATGATTCCAATTCTTGCTTTGGAATAACCTGAATCGCTTCTCTCTGCATTGAACCCTTCCTTGTTGCAGTTTTGCTGCAAAGAGACCTCCGAACCAATCAACTTCTTCCACCTGTTACGACCCAGTGAGGTGGCGTGATATATTCCAGCGGCGATCAGTGAGTGCAGGGAGTTAGCGTGCTCATTGATTACAGTGAAGTTGGTCTGTTGTTCAATCCTCATACCGAGACAGATCTTGGAGAAGGATGTGTTCCAGTAGGTCGGTAACTTGGTCTGTTGTAAGTCAAACCCAGTCTCTCCTCCAAAAAGGTTATAAGCTTTTCTGTCGCTCCAGAAATGAGAGTCGTAATGGAAGGTTCCCTGAAATCGATGATAAAGGAGTTTTTCTTATTTAGTTTGATACCCGTTATAGACTGTTTTAGGCTCACGGTCATTAACTAATCGTAAGCGACCCTTGGTGTTTGTTGGAAAGACAGTTGCCATTTTTTTTCCGCCTCGTAAAGATGAGTGAACGGTCGAGCGAACGACTTTTGGTAGTTGTAAAGGAAACGGCATACATTTTCTCATATACCCTATTTCGCTTACTTACACTGACCTGTATCTGCCATGAATTTTAAATGATTTTATACTTTATTGATAGCAAATCAATTTATACCTTGCTGCCATCAATTTTCATGACAGGTGTCCATCCTCCATCTCCGCATCCAAAGTCTCCCATGTGACAGAAAACGGAAATTGGCTTTGAGTCCAAGAGCAGGACAACCTTACCACTCTTGTTTAATCTGTTGGATAAAATACTTTGTAAGAACTGGTAGTACATAGCGAGACTTTTGCATATTCAGTAGGTCTTGTAACTTTTCAAAAGACACAACGTACGTCTCAATTCTTTTCCAAAAAGAAGCTAGTCGGCTCGGATGATTATCATAAAGGATCAGGGGCTGGATTGTTTTTAAATTAATTGCTTTTATTCCTTCTGGGTCCAGTTGTTCAAAGGCCGATTAGCTCTAGCCCAGGGTTAAATTTTAATCCAGGTTTCTAAATTTCTCTAATCAAAAGCCATTTTGGGATAATTTTCCTAGTTCTTTTTAGGACATTCAATTATCAAATTGTAGACAAATGGAATTAAGCTGAATTTTCTTTCAGAGCTTTCAGATCTAAAATCAAATTTCACACTAACCCTGGGTTATCTTAACACAGCTTTGAACAACCCGGCCCTGATGGCTTATCTCGTTCTTACCTATTTCTGATATTGTCATTGAGCTATTTTACTTACATATTCCTTTCGTAAATCTCTTTGCATGTTGAGACTGAAAGAAGAGTAACATATGAATATTAATCTTCTCGGTAGCATTGTGAGTAGTTTTGCATTCATGTAATCATTAAAAGCATCAAGTGTCCTCCAAATTTTTGTAACCTGATCAATACAAGGCAGGTGATTAACATAAACAAAATCACCCTCTCTGATAACATAATACGAACCCTTAAACAAAAACAGAAAAAAGAACGTGTGGTATTTTATAAAATCTGATTGAAACGAATATTGACATTTAAAGAGAAAAAAACGCAAATGAAAGGCGTTTACTTTGAAACAGAGCATCACAAGAAACCTCATGGAAACATCAAAAGAGATTCATTACTCATTGTGCAGATTTGTCCATCCCCAAAGTATCCAGGTTTGCATGAACACTTGTATGATCCTTCAGTATTGTTGCACACAGCATTGGCATTACAGCTATGTGTACCTGTAGCACACTCGTCAATGTCTGAGAAGAAATTAATAACTTTTGATGGCGGGGCAATTCTCCTAAGAATGATTTTCATTTGAGCGTTAAAGGTAACCAATGGTCTGCTGGTTTTTGTCCTGCCCTGTGATTGGTTCAAATACTGGAGCCATACCCTTAATAAAACGTATCAAAACCAACTGCAACTCAATCACTCGTCATTTCCAGGCCTGCAAAGCTGGCGTATGTTAGCCCCTTACAGAGGTAAAGAGGGGCAGAGCAGCCAAAAGGAGCAGCTTACCAAACGCCTCGCTTCTCTGCTACTCATTTTTACCTCTCAAACCGCACTCAAAACTGCAAGCTACGCAGAATCGCGTTTTCTCACCCTCAGGCTTGCTGGCTTGTATTTTCTTTGACTTCTCATTCATTTCTGCTGGATTTTTTCCTTTTTTTTTCTGATTGGCTCCCATGATTACTAAGGGTCTCGCTTTTCGACATTCGGTTAAAAGGAATAATAAGTTTTTGCGATGATCCAAATACAGCCTAGTGTAAAAAAGTAATTCAGATAAAGAACGAGATCGGTTCGTTCTTGGCAAATGGACTTTGAAATATATTTTTTTTCTGGTAATGAACAGGCGGGTGGCTCTGAATGATGCCCCGAAACCACGGTGGATGAGTAGTTAAAGCATAAATTTCGAAGTAAGCCTTGTTCGATCTCCTCTTTTTCATGAAGAAGAATTGACAGGTAAAGAAGAAGATCTACATTCCTTTGATAATCACCGCAGGTATATCTCCTTTAACAGCTTTTCTCGTCCCGCTTGCTAGATAGTTTTGAACGTCCTCACTTATTTAAAAAACAAGTTCTGTTTACCTTGGCCGCAGTCTTCTCCTTTGAATCCAGCAGAACACAAACAGCGATAGCCTTTGTCAGTAAAACCACTTTGGCAAGTGCCTTCATTCTTACAGCGGTTTGTAACACATGCGCTCTAAAGCCAAAGAGATAAATTAGTAATCAAGTACACTTCCCTTCAAACTGATAATAATTAGACTTAGTCATCACAATTGCATCTTGGGCCTTGTCATTCTCTTGAGACTGAGCCGATAAATGTTCATCGCGTTCGCTTTAGCCGCCTTTCAGTTTTATATTTCTGCATTTTGTAAACTTGTATTTTTGTTGGTTCTTTATTAGTTCAAACCTCTTCCTCTATCGAGCGTTTGAAATCATTGCTGTAAGTGGCCACGAAAGAACACGCCTTTTGGCATTTACACCTACAACAAACTTAGTTGCACTATTGAAATATTTTTCGTTACTTTTTGGACCAATTAATAGATAGATTAACACAGAATACTTGCATCAGCAGAATGATGAAAATAATCTATGTTCTCCTCCAGATGATGTTCGTGTCCTTCGTGAGTGACATTATTCAGTTCGCATAGATACTTTCCACGTTCCTCTGCTGTTTTATCGAGATTAATACTGACACAGTCGGGTTCCATGTAGCACACGTTCTTACAAAACGCTGCGATCATGATTTCCACCACGCGAATCACGTGGTTTACCAGGCGTTTGCCATCAAAGGCTTTTTCAGGTCCAAACTCCAAAGTGCGGCATTCGTCTGCGTCACAGAAGTCTGGAATTAGACAAAATCTAGAATGAGCGTGGTAGTAGTAGTAGTAGTAGTAGTAGTAGTAGTAGTATTATTATTAGTAGTAGTTCTTTATTTAATGTGGCACCACACTTAGCTACAAGCTACCTACCAGGAATCCCACAACAAAATATACAATAAAAATTACAACCTACATCAAGAAATTATGTACATTAAGTAAAATGTTTTTTACAAAAAGGATGTTTAAAAATTTAAATATATATTTGTATAAACGTGTAGTAAAACAGAGATCAAAAACTTAAAAGTTAAAATTTTAGGCGACGGATATCGTGAAGAAACGTTCTTGCGCCAGCCTTTGCGCGTATAGCATCTGGTATCGCGTCCCAAGTCTTAGCAGCAAAATAACGAAATGACTTAAGACCATGCTTGGTAATGTTAACCTTAGGTAAGGAAAGCATGTTAGTGCCTCTTAAATTCTAATCAGTCCTCCTTGGTTTAACTAAGTCAGTAATAGGTCTGGGAGCCTTATATAGATAGCAGTTATTGACCGTTAGCAACATGTCTTGAATCCTACGACTTTTCGATGTCGTATGCAAGCCGATACAATCGAGCAAGTCTTCTTATAAAATACCGTTATCTTCGTATACATGATCTAAGCGTACGTTGATTTACCCTTTCCATTTTCTTTGTATTCCTTTCCCCACAGTGGTGCCATATCTGGCTACAATAATCAAAGTGAGGTAAAATAAATGAGGCAGGATATTTTTAAGCCTATTTAAAGCATTAACCTGACCCGACACCTTTCGACAGATCGATGCAACATGAGCATCAAATTTGAGCTTGTCATCCAATGTTACACCTAATAATTTTATTTCACTGGAAGTAAGTATTGGCCTCCCTGCACATTTTAACTGGAAATCACAATCGGTGTTTCCTAAAACCAGACCCTGATATTTGTCTGGATTTGCTAACATCCCATTCTGTCGAAACCATTGTGTTGAACTGGCTAAGTCTCGGTTTATACCTTCCTCCAATGCTCGGGAATCAAGGTGTGATAAATAGAGTTTAGTGTCGTCTGCATAAAAAATTTACTGTTGACTATTAAGCCCTTCAATATCAGTCGCGCCGAGTGGCGAGATTAATAATTTAACACTTCAATGGTATTTTAAAAAAATAGATCACAAAAAAATACATTTCATAAGTCACAAAGAGTATTATAGAAATCTTCTAGATCTGCTTCTGAGAAGTTGGAAATATCTTATGGTCAAAGCCTCCATCATAATTTTTTCAGACTACTTATCTCACCGCGCGAGTTTTTACAAAATATAAAGCTCTGCGCTAAGTTAAGTGGGCTGAATATTTTAAAGGAACTTCTTATTAATAAGTAGTCAGTTTCAGTTGTCACGGTGGTACAACTCCATGCAACAAACATTATATTTCCAAGTAGCTTTCATCTTTGATAATTTTAAGCCGAGATGAAAGAAAAAAGAGAATGAGATTTTCCTTGCTCCATTCGCTTTGCAACGAATTCTCGGTGCTCATGCAGATTTGTCAATTTGCTCTAGAATGATCTTAGCACCACTGGCTTTTAAACTTGCACTGCCACCTGAGATACCTACATAATACTGCACATGACAAATGTCAGACAGGAATGGATTTCCTGAATTATAGAGAAAATGACGGTGATTCTCCATTTAGAATGAAAGATCCTTTCGAACCATGTTCGCAAAAAACTTCAAAATAACTATGTGTAATTGTGTCTGCTTTGTCTCTATTTCGTCCATAGAACAGATGCAAGCCATAACTTCTATAAGCCCATCAAGATCTACCAAAAAATAATTTATTTAGTCATGAAAAGCTTCACAAATTTAATTTATAAAAAAACTGATCTGTCACAAAAACAAGAGGAAAAACGCAATCGTTGGAAACTAAACAAAGGTGCTTTAAAACAATAGCATTTCTTCAACAATTTATAAGTTTATTTTTACCATAATTTTTTTTCCGCTAGTGATAGGTTTAAGTAAAACTAACCTTGTGTTGTAGACATCATACTACACAATGGCAAAACGAGACAGATATAGATCAAATACATGTACATCATCGAGAAGAACTCATTCCGAACGTTTTCCGAGAGAAGTGTAAATTCATGTCCAACCCTACATGCAGGTGAAGCGATCTAAAAACTATTTTTTCTTGGGCATAACCTTCTAATCTATTTTCAGCCAATAGAAACTCAGCTGTTGCGTGAAGTATAGTTATTCAAATACTTCATTTCGTGTCAGGACGATGGAATAATTAATAATTTACTTGTTTTTGCTTTTTTTGTCTAAGAGATTCAGTGTTTGGCTATTGTTTCGTAAATTTTACTGAACCGGCCTTAAATCCTTCTGTTACTTTGTTATCCAAAGAGGTCTTCATGTTCCTGTTTTTGTCAGTATATTGATCAGGTTGTTGGGTAGACTGATTCGACAGAGAATCGCATGTGGATTTAAACACTTTGAAAGCATTCCTATCTTATTGCTGGATCATAAACTCCCTTAAAAGGAAAAGAAGCTTTTATGGGTTTATTGTAATGTATATTAGTCAGCTTTAAAAAAAAAAAAAACTGCGTAGGTCTTATAATTATGTGGCCTGCTTTGCAGTATGACCCTTTGAGCAAAAGCAGCATTTACCGTTAGCCATCAGTGAGTAGAGAGAGAGTTGGCATGCTTTTCTATAAAGATAAGCTATTTTTGATGGCCAATTTACATACCGAGGCATATCTTACTCACGACCAATAGATCGGTAAATGAATAAAGGGAATAAGTTTATAAAGAAATTGTCGTGCTGCGTCAATGGGGGTAAAAAGTTAATTTGGGTTTATTCGCTAAGTTGAAATTTTAAATTGGCCACCGCAAAGAGTTAAAAAGCTGACGTTTTGAATATAGTTTATATCTGACCACTTGCAGCCCAGAGGCTGAATTACGGGTGCAGTGTAAGGTTGAGAACAGACGTCAGCATGTCAGGCGCCTCTGGCAGCCGCTTCAGTCTATCGATCTCACCTTCCCACCCATCCCACCCCAGGGGAGGACATCCATCACACAGTAGTCTCGTGTGTGGGAAACTAACGTCCCCTACCCCAACCTTGCAGGAGACGGGACCTCCATTTATTCGTCCCTATCCGAGAAGACATGAATATCTAACCATTTCTTGATGTTATAGAAAGGTAGCAAATTCTTCTCAATTGATTTAAGACCTTGAGTGTTGGTCCGGCCGGGGCTCGAACCCTCGACCTCCCGCGCAACAGTTCAGCGCTTTATCCATTGAGCTAACCGGGAGGCGGTTTCGAGCGTTAGCCCGTCGTCATTCGCTCTGACTAAGGGCCAACGCTCGAATTGTCAGCTTTTTAACTCTTTACGGCGGCCAATTTCCAATTTCAATTCAGTTTATAAAATCAAATAGTTGGTAATTAGGTCATTGGAAAGCTTGGTAAAGTAAAATGATTAATTTATTTTCTCCCAATGAATTGAATACCTGCTGGAAGAATGAATAAAGATAACGTGACCTCCAGGTCTTATTGGTCAAAAGAAAATCAGGAAGTTGTTATCACAAGGAAAACAAATTGAAGGAGATATTTTGCATTAATTTGCATACTTTTCGTAAAGTGGGTTTCAGAAAGCGATCTGTGATATGAAGAATTCGATTTTTATCTTTGTTCTGTTACTTTGGTATTTCATGATACCTGCTTCTGTCTCATCGAAAGGTCAGCTTTACCATTACTCATTTCTGAGTGGGGATAGTGAAGGGAAAGTAGTCCTTCTTAATAATATTTACCGTTTCACACCCTTACCTGCTATTTGTTTAAATGGGTTTTTGTTATTTATTTCCGAAAAAAAAAAATTTAAAGATTACTAAACACTTTTAAATTCATTTAAACTCCCCAACGAAGAACCTCTGGGGTGAATGGATGATGAGTGGGCGGATGGTTTGTTTGAGTAAGTTTTTGTGCATTTCTTACGCAGCGAATTGCAAAGGATCTTCTGTCTTTTTTTTTTAGGTTGTTGTAATATTTTCTACTTATGTATCCACCTCTTTATTTATTTGTTCATTTTTTGTATTGTCGCAATGAACGAGTTTACTATTTTTTGATTCCACACTTCTTGTTTGTATCCGCTGCTGTGGTTATTGTGCTGATAAAGTAAGATCTTTCTTCAGTTTTAGTCAACTTTTTCCCCAACAAACAACTGCCTCAGTCTGGGTGTATCGAGAAATTTACCTTTCATGGAAATTACGTAGCTTTTGAGTAAATATAATCGGTTGAAAAACAAGATGTCACACAGCAACGCTTTTCTGCAATACAGGTTCTTTGCAGAAGTGACTTGTTACTTGATCTGCATCATTCTAGGATTTATCCAACGATTCAGTTCGCTTTACTAATTTAAACTAAGAACTTGCGTATTGACTGTGAAACTTTACCTCTCTTCTCTTCATTTTTGAGAATTTTCGAATTTAAACTTCTTGCATATGGCAGATGCAATACGGATAATTGCTACCGAGAAATTAAAATGGAAGGCAAATGCCTAAGGGAGTTTAAACAGTCCGAATAGGAACGTGAATGGCTGGACATATGGAAAAAACCATTTAGGATGCTTAAAGATTTGTACGAATAATCTGCTGATAATTATTCAAACTTACTAATAAACCTAACTATTGCTATAGCTACATGTATTATTAATTGCTTACTGCAAGTTTCCTGCAGATGGCAGTACGAAACATTACTACCGAGAAATTGAATGGAACACAAATCCCTGAGGAAGTTTAAGCAGTGCGAATAGGACCACAAGTGAATGGACGAGTTGAAAAATTTAGGAATTTACTTAAGTATTTAGACGGATAAACTGTCGTTAAATACTAAAGCTACTAAACTTCAATGCTATTAAGGGGGAAAGTTTCTAAAGAAACTGTTTCGCTGCGTCGGTGGGGGTAACAAGGTAATTTGGTTTAGTTTTTCAACTAAGTTAAAATTTTAAATTGGGCATCGTAAAGGGTTTCATAGCTGACGCTTCGAGCGTTAGCCGAAGGGCTAACGCTCGAGACGTCAGCTTTTTTAAAACTCTTTACGGTGGCCAATTTACAATTTCAACTTAGTTGATAAAATCAAATTGCCATACTATAATCATAATATTATTTTTGCCATAATTATCAATTCTTTTAAGTTTATCTCTGTTAACATTGTTTTCCTTTTCTTATATCTCTTCTAAATTGTTAAGAATTTTCCTATGCAGACCAATGCCGCCATTTGGAGTTTACACCTAAAAAAGCATTAGACGGCAAGCGTCTCGTAAACCACGTGATTCGTATCGTTGAAGTCATGACAATTAATTTTTGTGAGATCATGTGTTACATGGAGCCTGACTGTGTCAGCATTAATCTTGATAAACGGGTGGGTAGACATGGAGGGTATAAATGTGAATTGAATAATGTTACTCACGAAGGACACAAAAGCGAGCTGAAGAAAGAACAATATTATTTTTATCATGCAGCTGAGGTAGGTGTTGGATCATCAGCAAATACTTATTTTCAGCGACGAAAATCTACTTTCTCAACCATAGGTGTTGAAATGATAGCTATAATTCTAATGATATTTTTATATCTAGCACTATCATTGTGCCCCTCGTTTTCTAACTTATTTTCAGTCGCCTGCTCTAAATCTAAAATTTAAAGATGATTGATCACCCATGCAACCTGCGACATCAATATTTCAACGTATGATACTAAGATTGTTAATACATTTTCTCCTTTTGGCTTCAGAGCGCTTGTGTTGATAACCCTTGCGATAACAATGCGACTTGTCAAAGCGGTTTTACCGAAAAAAGGATATCGCTGTTTGTGCACCACTAGATTCAAAGGTGCAAACAGTAAAAAAGGTAAGTCTTGCCATGTCAACTCGCGGTCGTAGACTTGTTTGGGTTCAGAGTTTTAAACACAACTTCTAAAAGTATCTGTAAAGTTTAGGCCCGATTTTCGCAAATTATAGCCATCTTTCAATTGGCTTGAACAGAGCCAATTCTGTCCAATGTAAATGCGTGCCGAAATCTTGATAGTGGCCGTCAAGTTATTTTCTTGGTCCTGTTTGGTAGCTACGCTCGCCTGATTCTCCTACAGGGAGCTGCAAGCTGACATGTTTAGCTTTGACAGAGTTGGAATGGCTTTTCAAGGCGCTGCAACTACTTATCTTGAATACGCTCCTGCATGTTTGCAATTCAAAAGACGCCATGTTAATTTCTTCAAGAGAAGCGGGTACAGTCGCGCTGTGGCAATCTACTATGGCAATCACCATTCGGCATTTAATATCGAACTTATTGCTCTGCATGGTAATGTTTCTTCAGACCTCGGCCCACTAGCGAGAAATGACACCACAGATGGAAATTTTACGATCTCGAACTCGAACATCCCACCTTCCCGATAAAATCAGATGTCAGATCTCTTTCTCGTTATCTTGAAGAAGTAAACACTCAGATGAACCTTAATGATTTTGATGTCTTTGCAATGAGTGAAACCTGGCTAAATTCCACTTGGAGCGACTGCATGATTGCTTCGAAGAATTATCAGATTCACCACTGTGATCGGAGCGAATCAAAAAGAGGTGGTGGGGTTGCCGCTTATGTTAACAATTCTCTTCTTTGTCATCGAGTTCGATTGTTGGATTCATCCATTTAGCTCGAACTTCTCTGCCTGGAGATGAAACAACATCGATCAGGCCCAAAGATTTTATTCATTGTTATTTACCGCCCACCGTACAGGCTCAAGTCATGATTTCTACAAATTTCTTGACCAATTAATCGGCATTTCTATGAGCAGGTATAACGAAGTAATTGCGGTTGGTGACTTTAACATCGACTTGCTAGCAGTAAATGGGTCTTGTAGGTTATTTACAATGTTTAGGGACGCAGGAATGAAACAGATCGTCTCTTCTTCAACCTCTACAAGGGTTGCTCGATGTTCGGCCGCGTTGCTAGATTATGTTTATCTTTCGCATCCAGAGCGGATCATCGAAACCCTAGTCCCAATATATGGACTGAGTGATCACTATCCAGTCTGCTTATACACAAGTTTCGCGACCTTAAATCCCCCAAACTGCATCATGATACCATCATATATCGAAGCTTTAATAATTCTGACAAAAACAGTTTTATTTACGATCTAGATACCGCTCCATGGTCAGTGCTTGATATATCCCAAGATGTTAACGACAACGTTGGACACCTGGGAGCTGATTTTCAATAGTGTAATCAACCAGCACGCACCCATTGTCGAGAAAAGAGTAAAGCGGAAAAAGCTGCCACCTTGGATGAATACTGAGCTCTGTCATTGATTGTATCCGAAACAGAGATAAGTTAAAGAAACGTGCGAAAATTAATGTCCTAGCGAATACCATGTATAAGAAGCTAAGGAATCAAGTTGTCAAAACGATCGCTAACGCAAAATCGGCCCATATGAGAAATGAAATCACTGAAAATATGGGCAAACCCGAAAAACTCTGGAAAACTCTTAAACATGCAGTACCAACTTATCCGATTCCTTGAACACCCTCTTTCATTGAAATGGATGGCTAAGAAATAACAGACCCACTTTCCATGGCTGATGCTTTTAACTATCGATCATTTCCGGGACTAACATACAGCGGGCTGCAAACCTGGCTCAGGTCACAGTCAACGAACAGGTACTTGCTAACATAGAGGCTAGCATTTCACACTTTATTAATGCTCGCATTGATTTCTCTACGCAGTTTGATATCCCCCTCATGACCAATCAAGAAGTTGAAGAATATACAAAGCGCATAGGAGGAAGCAAAGCCACAGGCCCGGATGGGATTGGAATTCAAATTCTAAAACTAGCACTACCGGCGATATCTAATTGTTTGACCAACATCTACAATTCTCGCATCAGTAAAGCCGTTTTTCCGTATAAATTGAAAACAGTAAGCTAACTCCTGTATACAAGAAAGACTCACCTCAAGACAGAAACAACTATAGGCCTATCTCAATCCTGCCAGTTATCTCTAAACCTCTTGAAAGAGATATTGCGTCATGCTACTTAAAATACCTATGGGACAATAACCTTCTATACAGCAAACAGTCTGCCTATCGCTCACATCATTCATGCGAAACTGTCCTGTTGAACCTCACAGACAACTGGCTGAAGGCTATTGGCAAAGTGTTTTGGGTCGATGTTTTTGGATCTGAGCAAAGCCTTGGACTTAGTGAGTCACGACATTCTATTATCTAAATTCGCTAAATACTACGCTAGTGATCCAACCTTGAGATGGTTCAAATCGTATTTATGCGATCGAACTCAAACATGCGCTATTTCTGGATCACTATCCAACCCTCTCACGTTGCCACTAGGCGTTCCACAAGGATCAATTTTGGGTCCCGTTCTCTTTTCACTTTATATTAACGACTTACCTCTTTGCCTATCAACTTCTGACCCCGAAATATATGCTGATGATACAATGCTATGGACCTCCGATCACTCCATTGATCGTATCCAACAGAATTTGCAAGTCAGCCTAAACAATGCTAGCAATTGGTTCAAGTTAAACAAAATGGTACCTAACACAAAGAAGACGAAACACCTACTCATAGCTACACGACAGAAATTGAAATACGCTAACAACCCAATCTTAGATCTTTACTTAAATAGCAACAGAAGAAGCCAAAGATGAAAAACTCTCAGGCGTCAAGATCGACAAGCACATTAGCTGGCACAACCACATGAGAAAAATGTATTGTCCTAAGGCTTATTAGCTAATGAAACAACTGGTTCAAAATTATCTTCTCCTCTGGTCAGTGGATTTGTCTTAAAATCTAGTCTAACTCGTTTCAATTGTGTGAAACCAATTCGGGTTTTAATCAAATTGTCTGTGAGCCACACAGGTCAGAAAATGTATTATGAAAGAGTTATGAGGTGGGCGACTGAACCGAGTTCGCTTAAATCCATTGGTCACTGGGGTTCAGTGCTGCGAAAATAATTTTCTTCTTAACTAAAATGCACAATCTTTTTAACGTAAAGAGGGTTTTTAGTTCTTTCTAGCTAGTACTGTGGTGAAAAATGGGGAATTCAGGCACAAACCTAACACTGTGGATCGTTTCGATTGCTTTCGATCTAATGCGGAGAAGAATCGCGAGAACGGTTAAAGTTTCTTGGCTGATTTAATAAATTCAATTATATCATGTAAACAGTGGTGGCTAGATCGGTTAGTAACACTTTTGCAGTGGAAACGAGTGATGCTATTTTCTGGTTTGAAAATATATTATGTTATATATTATGTTTGCAGCAGATTCTAAGAACTGTCGAACGCAAAGTTAGTAAGGGGCGAACTAACAAAAGAGCGCAACCTCCATAGCCAGGTACGCGAAAAGGAGATCACAAAAAATCGCATATCAACTGAATTTACTCTTAAAAACACCTTGAAACACTTTCAATTAGTTTTAATTAGGAAACGCGTGTTTGATTAGCATCTTTACATAACTAATTCTTTTTATTTTGGCTTTACATATTTTATTTTCTGGGAAGAAGAATTGAATTTTTTTCATCCTAACATGGAATACAAGCAGTATTCCATGTTAGGATGAAAAGTTGAGAATCTTTACAGCTTGGGAATACTTTGTTTAAGGGTAAATGCGTCTAGCTTAATTTCTGTTCTGTATTTAAACCGACGTTCTTTGTCAATAAAAATATTTTAATATGCTTTGTCAGTGCAGGCAGTCGCGACAATCAAATGATCTCTTTAATTATAACATAACCAAAGCAAAGCGCGCGCTCTGATTGGTCAATTTAGTGTCCCCCATTTGCCCATGGGTGTACGCTGCTGACGTGAGCAAATGCAAAGATTATTTTTCCACGCGCGCTTGTTTTTTTTCTGGTCACGTAAGATTTGTTAAATAAAAGGGAACTCTTTAGCTACAATGTATCAATGTTATGTTATAAAACAAAAGGTAAACACCACAGCGTACACTATTGAGTTATGGATGCACTTGGGAGGTTTGCTAAGCACTCAAGAAGCTAGAGTCGCTCTCGACTATCGCCTCGAGCGTCTCTTTCGCTTCTTTCGTGCTTAGCAACCTCCCGCGTGCATCCATAACTTAGTAGTGTACGCTGTGGTGTTTACCATTTGTTAATTAAAAGGGTAGACGTCAATGTCAGAGGTTCCCAATGGATTAATGACTTTACGTTGTTCAGTTTACATGATGAACTCAGTTTCTAAAAAGCTATAAAACCAAATGATCTTGTAACACCCGGCCTTTAAGTGATTTCTACAAATCGTTTGAACTTAACTGCAGAGCTGAGGACACCTCACGTTTTGTTTTAGTAATTGTTTAGGGATGCATGCATGCAAAACTAGTCAGTTCGTTAAAAATAAACATATAAAATTGATTTTATGAAATGCAGTATAGCCGTTCTCAAATTGGCCTTTCATTCTCCAGTAGATAGACAGCTATATTGTAAACAGATTTTCAAAGTCCGGTAATTTCTTTGCAAGACACTAGCACTGTACGCAGTGAATAAACTTGAAAACAAACTTAAACTTGGAACTTGTCTATTGGATGTTGTTGAGTGCGAGCAAGAAAATACGAGTCGTGTTTAACAATGATAACAAACAATAACGAAGCAAAATCCCCACAATCAGTTACTCACCAGCTGAGCAACACAGAAATTATTTCCCGACGCCGATCAATCTCAAGATGCGCTTGCTTTTTGCAGTTTTTTTAATCGCAAATGTCCTCGAGCTGATTGCTGTCTTAAGCGACGCCAGACAACAATCTTGTACCGCCAATCACTGCGGTGAGATCAGCAAAGACATTTAGACGCCTAAAACGAAAATGAACGATCTGATTGCGCTGGTAAAGGACGCTTTGCCTCTAAAGCCTCCAGGTACTTTTTTGGATCATATTTTGGGGAGTGGCATTTGATGTTTTCATGTTCAAAGTGTTCTCAACTCGCTCACATCTTTACACCGCAGTCTTTTCTTTCTTACAGCCAGTCCCTTCTCCTCTTGCAAGGAGCAATACGACAAAGGAAAGTAAGGAAACAGTACGATGTTTTCATTTCAAAATTCCAAATAGCTTGCTTGATGTTTTGAGATCATTGTTGTAGGTACAAGGACTCTTCTCATTCATGCAGCTGACTAGCTCGATCTGTTAAATGCTCTCTTTTGTCGTAAGTTCGAGACGAAGCAAAGTGTATCCACTGGTGTTTGGTTCTCAAAAGATTCCAGTTTACTGTCACATGGGAAACTTTGGATGTGATAGTGGAGGATGGACACTGGCTATGAAGATTAACGGTGCAAAGGTAAACTCCCTGTCTTCTTTCAGAACCTCTTTATTTATTAAGAATGAAAAAAGAAATGAAATAAAAATGTCACTCTTTATTTCAGAGAACCTTCCATTACAATTCCCATTTCTGTAGCGACAGAAATGTCTATCACCTTGGTGGAGGCAGGACTGGCTTTAACTTACAAGAGACTAAGTTACCGACTTACTGGAACACACCCTTCTCCAAGATCTGCCTCGGTATAAAGATTGGTCATCAGCTCCGGTTCATGGTGATCAACAGGCACGCCAACTCACTCTACTCACTGATCGCTGATGGGAAATACCGTGCTACGGCACTTGGTCGTAACACGTGGAAGACGCTGATTGGCTCACAGGCCTCACTGCAGCCCAACTGTAACAAAGAAGGATTCAATGCTGTAGGTGACAACCATCGTCACTCCAAAGCAAGAATCGGCATCACAGCAAACCAGGCTTCGGGCTTGTCATGTGCACTTTTACACTTTCCTCCAACAGCCTTTCTTAAAGTTAAAAAGAAGTTAAAAAATGGGCGGCTGTACACAGAGTCTGCTTGCGGGTGGTAGTTTGTTTTTCAAGCGCGAGATTCAGCGCGGCGAATCTTCGGTCGCCACATTGGACAGGTGGAAAATCTGAGTCGAGTGAGAAAGCGAAGAGGAAGGGGGAAGTAGAGTAAAATTTTTCTCTCCCTCCCCATCCCTCTCGCTCTGTTACTCGTCCTAAATCTTCTATCCGTCCATAGTGGCGACCGAATTTTCGCCGCGCTGAATCTCGCTTACATGCGATACCAAACCGCTATCAGTCTTCTGCCTTGGACTGGTATACCCCAGAAAGCATTTTAAGTGATCACTAGTGTTTTTGAATGACAGTAATTGAAACAATATGGAGCAACAAGTTCCACGATATTTTTTTTATCCCAGTACTACTGGTTTTGATTCTACACTGTCGCAAACATTCTACTCCACCCATCCTATTTATATTACGTGTTTGTCAACTTAAAGCTTTAAGCCCTGGAAGTCATGGCAGAGAATTGACTTATTAAATTTGGAATATTTTAGTCGAAAAGCGATTTATGGAGCAAGTTCTCTCCCTACCACCTTAGCCCCTACCTTTATGATCAGTTCGCCCCTAAATGCTATTACTCGTTGCCTTACGGTAGAACCTATTCCTGATCTGTCGAAATGATGATATAGTTTAATCAACATACAATTTACAGCGAAACCAGATCAAAGTTCGATCAACCTGCAAATTTTCAGGCGTGTTAATTGGCGCTCGAGTGACGCTATTTTCTGGTTTGAAAATATATTATGTTTGCAGCAAATTCTAAAACCTGTCGAACGCAAAGTTAGTAGGGGGCGAGCTAACAAAAGAGCGCAACTTCCATAGCCAGGTACGCGAAAAGGAGATCACAAAAAATCACATATCAACTGAATTTACCCTTAAAAACACCTTGAAACACTTTCAATTGGTTTTATTTAGGAAACGCGTGGTTGATTAGCATCTTTACCTAACTAATTCTATTTACTTTGGCTTTACATATTTTATTTTCTGGGAAGAAGAATTGAATTCTTTTCATCCTAACATGGAATACAAGTTGTATTCCATGTTAGGATGAAAATTTGAGAATCTTTACAGCTTGGGGTTACTTTGTTGAACGGTAAATGCGTATACGCTTTGTCAGTGCAGGCAGTCGCGACAATCAAATGATCTCTTCAATTAAAATAGTAGGCGTCAATTTCAGAGGTTCCCAAGGGATTAATGACTTTACGTTGTTACATGATCAACTCAGTTTCTAAAAAGCTATAAAACCAAATTATCTTGTAATACTCCTTACCGACGGAACTCCATAGGTTCTCTAGAGACTTACCCGGCCTTTAAATGATTTCTACAAATCGTTTGAACTTAAATGCAGAACTGAGGACACCTCACGTTTTGTTTTAGTAATTGTTTAGGGATGCATGCGTGCAAAAATAGTCAGTTCGTTAAAAATAAACATATAAAATTGATTTTATGAAATCGCAGTATCGCCGTTCTCAAATTGGCCTTTCATTCTTCAGTAGATAGACAGCTATATTGTAAACAGATTTTCAAAGTCCGGTAATTTCTTTGCAAGACACTAGCACTGTACGCAGTGAATAAACTTGAAAACAAACTTAAACTTGGAACTTGTCTATTGGCTGTCGTTGAGTGCGAGCAAGAAAATACGAGTCGTGTTTAACAATGATAACAAACAATAACGAAGCAAAATCAGCACAATCAGTTATTCACCGGCTGAGCAACACAGAAATTATTTCCCGACGCCGATCAATCTCAAGATGCGCTTGCTTTTTGCAGTTTTTTTAATCGCAAATGTCCTCGAGCTGATTGCTGTCTTAAGCGACGCCAGACAACAATCTTGTACCGCCAATCACTGCGGTGAGATCAGCAAAGACATTAAGACGCCTAAAACGAAAATGAACGATCTGATTGCGCTGGTAAAAGACGCTTTGCCTCCAAAGCCTCCAGGTTCTTTTTTTGGATCATATTTTGGGGAGCGGCATTTGATGTTTTCATGTTCAAAGTGTTCTCAACTCACTCACATCTTTACACCGCAGTCTTTTCTTTCTTACCGACAGCCAGTCCCTTCTCTTCTTGCAAGGAGCAGTACGACAAAGGAAAGTAAGGAAACAGTACGATGTTTTCATTTCAAAATTCCAAATCGCTCGCTTGATGCTAAGAGACCATTGTTGTAGGTATGAGGACTCTTCTCGTGCATACAGGCTGACTCAATCCGTTAAATGCTCTCTTTTGTCATAAGTTCGAGACGAAGCAAAGTGTATCCACTGGTGTTTGGTTCTCAAAAGATTTCTGTTTACTGTCACATGGGGAACTTTGGATGTGGCGGTGGAGGATGGACACTGGCTATGAAGATTAACGGTGTAAAGGTAAACTCCCTGTCTTCTTTCAGGACCTCTTGATTTATTGAAACTGAAAAAAAAAAGAAATGAAATAAAAATGTCACTCTTTATTTCAGAGAACCTTCCATTACAATTCCCATTTCTGGAGCGACAGAAATGCCTATCACCTTGGTGGAGGCAGGACTGGCTTTGACTTACAAGAGACCAAGTTACCGACTTACTGGAACACACCCTTCTCAAAGATCTGTCTTGGTTTGAGGATCGGCAATCAGCTCAGATTCATTGTCATCAGTAAGAGGGCCAACTCACTGTACTTACTGATCGCAGATGGGAAATACCGCGCTACCTCACTGGGTCGGAATACTTGGAAGTGGCTGATTGGTTCGCACGCCTCCTTACAGTACAACTGCAACAAGGAAGGGTTCAATGCAGTGGGAACAAGCCTGAGTCTATCCAAAGCAAGAATTGGTATCATTTCTAACCAGGAAAATAACTGCGGTTCCTGTGACTTCCGAATTGGTATCGGCACCGGAGGTCAACCTGATGACTCCAAAACGTGTGGAATTGAAGCAACATCCTCGCCAGACAATGGAAACAAGCACATCAAAGCCATGGGGTACATCCTGGTGCAGTGACAGGGAACATAGTTAACTTCCCAACTTTCAAGCTGAGAAGCCATCATCAAGTAGAATAAATGTAGTATCCTAAGGCTTTAAGGCATATAAAGCAGTGGGTTTAAAATCATCACCTCCTCTGGTCTAATTTGTCTCAAACATCACTTTTTGAAATCCAGTCTAAGAAGTTTTAATTGTGCGAGGCCAATTCAGGTTTTAAAAACGAAGAAGAATTTGAAAAGAAAGACATAGTCGATGTTGATGATACATCGATGTCGTGAACTGTATGCGCAGGGAAGTCATGCACTGAAGAAAGTGAACAAAAATTATTACTTTTTTTTTTTTCGCGCGATTCACCTTTTGGTCTCGACTCCCGCTTCTGTCCACTCATGCCAAAATACCGAAAACTGCATCTGTTCTGCTAGAAAGCCACGGGCGTTGACGATTTTTATTGGAAATAATTGGCTCAGATGGGAGAACAAACCAAATGCTCTGGAAAAAGTAATACCTCCCAAAGTATTACCTGCTTTTCTCGCTCAAACCAGAACCACCCAGTTTTTCTGTACCATGTGTTCTGAACGTTAGCCTCCACGCGAAATACGAATGTAGATATTCACAGCATCATCATTACTTCGCCATTGAATATATTTCTCTCCGGAATATTTTCCGTAATCATAACCTCCCTCTGCACAACTTCAGATGTCCTCCTTTTAATTCAAAAACTATTATTGCCTGAGGGAGGAAGGGGACTAGTCTCCTTCGCAGCAGTTGTTTGGGCTCGTCACGCAACGCTCCCTCCACCACCAACCATCTCCTTCGCAGCCGTTGTTTGGGCTCGTCACGCAACGCTCCCTCCCCCACGAACCGGCTGCTTTAACCCGAACCACATTCCTTTCCCTTTGTTTAGATTTCACGGTGACTGCACGTGATAATGCGCGTTTGTACCAATCACACATAACATAACATAACTTAACATTTATTCAGGAAGCTAGAACACAAATGTAAAAAATACATCCTGAAAAGGGAAAATCGTGAGGTTAACCCTGTATAAAAACAATTTCCCTGATTAAAAACATACAAAAGATAAAATTTAATGGCTACAGATTCATAAATATTCAATAAATATTCAAATAAATTTTAAGTCTACTCTTAAAAACAGACAATGATTCGGCGTGGACAATGTATCCTGGCAAGCCATTCCATTTCCCCACAATGCCAATGAAGAAACAATATTTGTAACAATTACAAACCGCTCTTTTCAGGGAAGGTTTATAGTCGTGGTTAGCTCTTGTACGCTTATCGGCAAACACAAAGAAATCTGGGAAAGAGAGGTGCTCAATACCAAAAACTATCTTATAACATTGAACCAGAGATAGAAATTCTCTCCGCTTTTCTAGTGTTTGCCATTTTAGTAAGCTACAACGGTGTTCGTAATTCATTTCGCCTCGTTTCTGCCTTAAAGCTAGTCGCGAAGCTCTTCGTTCAACCGTTTCTAGAGCCGTAATATTCTTAATCAAATACGGGCTCCAAACAGGAGCCGCATACTCCAGTATGGGCCTGACCAGTGACTTATAGAGCTGCGAAAACACGCACTGGCTATTAGTTCCGATGGACCGCTTTATGATACCTAGTACCATATTTGCCTTGTTTACCGTTGCAACATTGTTGACAACATTCAATGGCGGTCGGACGTGCAAGTGCTGCTCTGCCAAATATCCTTTTGACTTGCTTGTGGTTTTTATGGTTCTTGTTCTTATCGCTCCGAAACCATACGGTGAAACCATACGACTCTACAGATTGTAGTGTTTCTTTTGGTTTTCTACGAGAAAACCAGCAAAGAAATGGCCATGTGTTCTTCAGTCCGTCGTGTTGTGTCCGCCATTTTGGGAACCTTGCTGTTGTGACAAGAACAACGAAGAAAAGGGCCTTTGCTAAAAGTAGGATACCCTACTACAGCAATCACTCCGCGATGTTCAATATTCAAATTATTTGCTCCCATGGAGATATTCATCCTCATCCTGGTCCGAGCCGTGTAAGTCATCGGAATCATGACGGTAACGTGGCTTATAAAAATCGACATCGCAAACCTGATATATCCGTCTTCAATGCTAATTCAAGAAGCTTAGTTAACAAGACGGCCCTGTTGGAATTGGAAAATGCTACTTATCGTTATGACATTATGGTCTTCACGGAAACCCATTTAGACGGAACAATAATAGACAGCGAATTGTTTCCTTCAAATTACACGGTGTTCTGAAGAGACCGTCCTCACAAAGGCCGTAAAGGTGGTGGTGTGTTAATGGCTACACGGGATACAGTGAAAGTGTTCCAAAGAGAAGATCTTCTATGTGATTCCGAATTACTTTTTGTAGACATTCTTGTTTCAGGAAACAGGAAAGTTAACTTGGGGGTCTTTTAAGGCCACCCAAAAGCGGCATCAATCCTCTTCTAGATCTGCAAACAGCCCTAGACAGTGTTCTTTCGACACCTAATTCCGACCTACTACTCTTGGGAGACTTTAATTTGCCTGAAATAAACTGGGAAACTATCTGTGCCTCAAGGAGCTCAGACCACACCACGCTGTCATGCGAAATTAATTACGACAACTTCTTTACCCAACTAGTCAAGGACTCAACTCGAGAGGAAAGCATCTTAGACCTAGTTCTTGTTTCTTCGCCTGACTAAGTACACGACCTAACCGTTGGTCAATCTTTCTCCGATCACAACTCGATAAATTTTTTTCTATCGAGATCCCCTCACGGGTATCGTAGGTCCGAGAAATTGGCCTATTCCTTCAGAAAGGCAGATTGGGAACATCTCGAGAATCTCTTGAATTACATCCTTTGGCACTGTGCTTTTCTTGAAGACAACATCGACCTTGTTTGGTCTGCATGGTCGGATCTACTACTATCGGCTGTTGACGAATGTATTCCAAAACATCAAGTTATAAGATCTACAAATGCACCATGGATTGACAACAACCTTATCAAACTTTTCCGAAAAAAGAAACACACGTTTCACGATAAAACCAATCAAATTTCAATGACGTAAGTTTCCCGCGTAAATTCATCGGCGCTTTCTGGAGAAGTTTCCAGTCATCTCAAACATTTCCCATGGATGTAACTCCGAAGAAATTGGTAGAAAGTAGTTCAAGGTGCTTCATTTGTTCCTTGATTTCAATCACAAAGGATAAAATTTACATTTTCGGTAAAAGTTCATTTGATGTTGCTGAACTAATTATTTGTTTTTCGCTCACTGCTGACGGGTAGTCTGGAAAATCCGGAATTCCGCCGGAATATTTCAACGTCTGTTTTTTTTTTCATTCAAAACGACTCCGGTGCTTTCCCGGAATTGAAATTGTGTAAATGGCAGACTGACCCTCGGATAGTTTTCGGTTAATCCTCGGAGTATATATTTAGAGCTCACACACTGTTACCTTTGCGGCTCATTTTATTAAAAAACGTGCCTTAAGCACATTAAAGAACTGTTTTACCCTGATTGGGAATACAGCGATTCATACCAGGACTACATCATACCTAACAAGCGACTTCAAAATCTAAAAGCTCGTGAGAATAAGTCACGTGATATTACGTAACGAAACAACCGGAAATGAAACGGAATTAAAATGGTAGCCACATACACTCTTCGGAAAAATCTTGAAAAAAGAAAAAAAAAAGGAAATGAAATAACAAGCCTTCAAATATTCAGGGCTCTCTGGGTAACTTCGGAAACCATGGAATAATCTTCGTGTTAATCATCGGAGTATATTCGGAGCTCGTACACTCTTCGGAAAATCATCGGAGTCGTTTTGAATTAAAAAAACAGACTTTGAAATATTCTGGCGGAATTCCGGCGGAATTCCGGATTCCGGCTTTTCCAGACTACCACTTATATTAATTGTAAAAGGAAAATATACAAAGTTAAATAACATAAGACGAAGCTAAAATGGCACGTTAAGAGAAGTAAGGAATTGGTTCTTGACCTACCACTGTCTTATAACATGTGCTTCATCAATAGCCACAGCACATAACCTCGCACGGTATACATCATCGATCGCCAACGATCATTCTTGAGCCACGCTTCTGGTGAGCCGAAAACTAACGAATACTTTCCATACTCAATACCAGGGCGGTCAATCTCTGCTTGGGAACTAATATTTGCCGCGGTGACTCCAATACTTTGCAGGTAATTGACCTGATCCTCCATAAGACTTACGAGCGGAGAAACAATAACAACGATATGCCCGGCAAGATTGTTGATGTGACCGCACACGAGTGGAAGAGCCTGATAAATCAAGGATTTTCCAAACCCTGTACGCAGGTTTACAAATAATTTGGATATATCAACAAAGTTCAAATGGTAAATTGGCCACCGTAACGATTACAAAAGCTGTCGTTTCGAGCGTTAGCCTTTCGTCGTCGCTCCGACCAAGGGCTAATATCCAAATTATTTCGTTACTCCCACCGACGCAGCCCCAAACAGTTTCATTCGAAACTATCAGCCTTTATAGGTTTACAAATACATCTATTTTTATTTGCAAAAAAATTTTCTCAATTGCCAGCGTCTGGGGATCATTTAAACTAGGAATTTTGAATTTGGAAGCGGTCGAAACAAAAGCTTCTTCGAGATGCCACTTTCTCTGCTCAATGAGCGGCTGATAGAACACGAGTTATGATTGGACAACTAGTCTTGGCGGGACTTACTCCGAATTATATGAGCGAAATCGTGATTGGCTAAAACCAGGGAAAGGAATGCGGCTCGGGTTTAAGCAGTCGGTTGGTGGGGGAGGGACCCGATGATTGGGAGGGACCGGATGATTGTGAGGGATCACATGGTTTTCAGTCGTCGCCCACAAAGCATAAAGGAGGGACCATAGATAATTGACTGCCACTTAATTACCAATAAGAGATGTATCAAGAATATTACAAGCAAAATCCTCCAACCTTGGGCCTGATTATGGGAGCCTGATAAAGATTGTTTATTTAAGCACCAGCATTAGCCCGATTTTCCACTGACCAAATTATGCTCAAACTTATGCTGGTTTTCGAAATTATGTTGCGTACTTTTTTTCAACGTACGCCTTTCCAAAACGAAACGAAAAAAGTCTAAAGTATAATAATTATTGTTCCTAAAGCATGATATCTCCTTGTTCTTGAGTTACATGCACGCTTGCTTTGACATAACACGACTTACTACGACACTTCAATCAAGACTAGAAGGGGTGACTAATGTGTCAAAATGTACAATGTTAAATATGTTCTAATGATATCAGAACATAATGTGATACTTACTTCAAGATATATTAAAAAATAGTTAAACGCACGCACAATGTTTTTTACCTCGAACGCTTTATATCGGATGTTGACATAAGCCTTTTACGCTGGTCTTCCAAATTAAGCAAATTCACCGGCATATTCAACTTTCTAAATCAAAGTTAAGGCGGAGAAAATATTCCATTAAGAAATAACATAAGAGATGTTATAGGGGACTTTAACGATGCTACGGATGAGGATGACGGTAACCTAAGTGCACATGCCAAGAAGGGACACCGCCGAAAGCTTCATAATCTCGAAAAACTTTTGATTGTTTTGTGTCGCCTGAGGACATGCGTTTCTGAGCGCCACTTAGCTCACTTTTATGACGTAGCACAGTGAAAGTCTGTGTCAGCATCAGATGTAATTAAAGCGTTCGGAAGAAAAGTAACCGAGGAGAGTTCGCCCTTTCACGGTCGTTTGGCGCGATATTTTCTCATAGATCGAATTTTATGGATCCACTGTTTTCCCTAAAAGACTAACAGGGAAACTCAAGAACAAAACCTTCTCTCCTACGGAAGATTTTATTTCTTTTAATGGCATTCAGGATCACAAGAATCCGAATTAATTTTCAAGAGCCGCACTCTCAAACCAACCCCGAGGCTCTACAAAGGAGATGGGGGGGGAGGAGAGAAGAAGGGCAGACTTAAAATGGCTTAAAATGCCGCGAAACCTCAAGATACCCGAAAAGCAGGTCACACAAAATGTTATGCAAATTGATTTCATTTAAATTGGTTTCAATCAGGAAGCTCATGTTTGATTGACATCTTTACATAACCCTTTATCGCTAAAAGTGACAAGATATAATTTCTCCAAACTTGGAGGTCATGGGAAAGAAGGAAATGATCACCAGCTAAGAAAGGTTTTAATTGTTAAACAACTCCACTTTGACAGCACTATAAATGTATGTGGACCACGAATACTAATGTTAGGGTTAATGAAGTCAGAGAACCAGTTTACTCGTTCTTTTTGTATTTTGGCTTGACAGATTTAATTTTCACGAGAGAAGAAGAAGTTTTCCACCTTGGACTGTAAAGTTGAAAATCTCAGTTGAAAGTTTATGGCAACTTTGTTTTAGTGTAAAATGTTTGAAGCTTAATCTTTTTAAAAAGCGATATTCTTCGTTAACAGAATTACTTTCTTGTGCTTTGTCGATGCAGGTAGTCATGATAAACAATTAATCGCGTGCAAGTTCTCTCAAAAAATGTAAAGCTACTGGATCGTTTACGGAGCAGCGAGAGTCACAAAAGAACTGTTGAAGGCTATGAATGGATATAAGTTAGAGTCGTATTAAACAACATCGGTCACTGTATTTAGATGGTATTTGAGCGTGTAACAACATCTTTTTTAAAATGATATCTAGTATATGAGTCTGAGAGTTTAAAGTTGTCTTCAATTCAGTTCAAGAGTAAAGGTCGCTATTTTCCTTTCGAAACTCGGTCCGTGCAATCCCAGCAAAGGTTTTAAGGTGAAACCAGGCACATGACGAGCTTTGCTCAAGAAAAAAATTCTCAGCAGGCATCGTAAACTGATGCCGAGGTTTGGGGAAGAAGGCGTTGGGTGGATGTCATCACATTAATTACACCACAATGTAATTATACAGATTAGCGTCCACGATTCCACGAGAGATACACGATTGC
The DNA here is from genome assembly GCF_964205215.1 of Stylophora pistillata. Lineage (NCBI taxonomy): Eukaryota > Metazoa > Cnidaria > Anthozoa > Scleractinia > Pocilloporidae > Stylophora > Stylophora pistillata. The sequence goes on from NC_142524.1 coordinate 25,576,070, forward strand.
GTGCGAGTTAACGCGGGGTCATCTGTTGGCGATGAAAATCAAAATCATGAAATGAAATGAAGTTTGTTGTGCGCGTAATGGTCATAAAATACTGCGTTTTCTCTGTTTCTGCCTGTTTCCTTATAACGACATTTTTAATCACGTAGTCTTTCAAAGATCCTTCCTTTTCACAGAAGAGGCAATACCGGCGAGGCACCGTATTCGAAAAGCCTTTCTTTCGATTATTTAAGTATGATTCTTTCGCTTGGTTTGCCATAAAGCAGTAACAAAAGATATCGCAATTTTCATGTACCGCACGACCTGAATAACAACCGTATCGAATTTCCAGTATTGCGTCACTTGGTGGATCGATCAGTGTTCACGCTTTGCGATCGTAGTACACGATGTTATTGTTTTGGTACAAAACCTGTGGCGGTCGCACGACTTGGCCTCGTATCCTGGTTAAATTCTTACCAATATTATAATATTAAACCTCGACGAGATTTTTCATGTCGAAATGTCGAAAAGCATCATGTTTTCGATTTCGAAACCATTCGAAATGAAGTCATAGAGGCAGTCGGATTTTCGACGTGCGGCTTTCCACCGGCTAACTTAACCACGCAGAGTCTTTGCAGGATTACAAGTGCCACACTTGACCCTTGCAAGCATTGGTATCTACTTTTGAAAGAGGTATGTGACGTTCCTTTGCGTAAATATTTCATATGCGATGTATTTAAGATATTTCCCGACGAAATCCAAAGTGTGGCGACACGGGAACTTCAGCCGGCCAACTCATCGTTCGAAGTAGTGGGGTTAGCCAGGATTCCCGACCTCGTTCACGTTGTGTTCACGTTCGGTCTAATAGCTGGTCTATCTTCTTCTTAATAAACAATCCCCGACGAACTTATTAAATCTGCGGGATTTATGACTATCGTAAATCTGGTGAACTCCGCCACGCTAGACTTTGAGCCCGAAGGCGCGAAAAATTTAACTTTTGGCGCCAAACTCAGTCACGACTCCGAAGAGCTCGCTTCCTAACTTACCGAAAGATCAGCTAGAGTAAATTCCCTTGGAGTGGAACTGAAGAAGCTTCGAACACAGATTTCTCATCTCGAATCAGCATGGAGTCAATTTTACAGACCCTTTTTTCCACCTCAATGTTCGTACCTTGTCGTGGTGAGGTGGCTTGTGTGCCTCAATGACCAATTGCAATACAATGCCTTTAAAGAATTCAGCTTCAGTTGGTGGGCTGTATTTTCTGCAAGGTAGAGGCCAGACTAACACGGACTTTGTCATTGTAGTCATTGCTATGATTATTATAATTATCATTATTATTAATGATTTTGTTATTGTTATCATTATCTTTATGATTGTGATTGAATCATTTTCAAAATGAAATAGGCTGCTCAATGAGGATGGCATGCTGAGGCAAGTAGATTTTCATTTATTTACCCCCCCCCCTCCCCCCAAGTAGAAATTCAAGTGTTTCTGATAGTTTTTCTCTTTACTAGAATGTTAGAATGCAGAAGATTTTCTAAGACACATTGTTCAGAGGGCTTGTCTTAAGTAGTTGTTTTCTGATTCAAAACCACCTGCCTAGTTCTGTTTCTCTTGGGTAGTTAGTCCATGGACTGTTGTTATCTGATGGCAGAACTAACAGGTGGATCTGTTTCTCTTGGGTAGTCAGTCCATTATGGGCTGTTGTTATCTGATGGCAGAACCACCAATCTGTTCTGTTTTTCTTGGGTGGTCAGTCTATGGACTGTTGTTATCTGATGGCAGAACCAGTCCCTATTTTTTTCAGCTCTATGCTGTCAGTCTTTTATGGACAGTTATTTTTATCTGATGGCAGTTTTAGCTTGCTCTTTTTGTTTTGAAAAATGTGTTGCTTATGCTGTTTGTCCCGTATCATCTGTTATTAGTCGGAGGCACTTTGGTCAATCAATGCTATCATTGTCTTCATTATTATTATAACTGTTAATTCAGCTGCTACTCTTCTCTCTTTGCCACAGGGCCCACTACAGACAGCACTAGCTTAATGAAGTCCCAAAACCTTTCACAATGAGCCAACTCAAGAATTGCAGTCCTGAACAGTTTTTGGGGTTTTCCTGGCTTTTCTTGAGATTATTTTGTCTCAGTTTCAATTACTTGGATACTCATTCAGCTAGACTAACAATAACACCATTTTGTTCATAGATAAACATTGAAATAATCATAATAGTAATATAAATGATAATAATAATGATTTCTTATTGTTATCATTATCATTATCTTTATGATTGTGATCATCATTTTCAAATTGAAATAGGCTGCTCAATGAGGATGGCATGCTGAGGCAAGTAGATTTTCATTTAATTCCTCCCCCCAATAGAAATTCAAGTGTTTCTGATAGTTTGTCCCTTCAATAGATTGTTAGAATGCAGAAGATTTTCTAAGACACATTGTACAGAGGTCTTAAATAGTTGTTTTCTGATTCAAAACCACCTGCCTAGTTCTGTTTTTCTTGGGTAGTTAGTCCATGGACTGTTGTTATCTGATGGCAGAACTAACAGGTGGATCTGTTTCTCTTGGGTAGTCAGTCCATTATGGGCTGTTGTTATCTGATGGCAGAGCCACCGATCTGTTCTGTTTCTCTTGGGTGGTCAGTCTATGGACTGTTGTTATCTGATGGCAGAACCAGTCCCTATTTTTTTTTTCAGCTCTATGCTGTCAGTCTTTTATGGACAGTTATTTTTATCTGATGGCAGTTTTAGCTTGCTCTTTTTGTTTTGAAAAGTGTGTTGCTTATGCTGTTTGTCACGTAGCATCTGTTATTAGTCATAGGGTGACTTTGGTCAATCAATGCTATCATTGTCCTTAGTATTATTATTATTAACTCAGCTGCTACTCTTCTCTCTTTGACACAGGGCCCACTACAGACAGCACTAGCTTAATGAAGTCCCAAAACCTTTCACAATGAGCCAACTCAAGAATTGCAGTCCTGAACAGTTTTTGGGGTTTTTCTGCCTTTTCTTGATTTGTTTTTGCCCCAGTTTCAATCACTTGGATACTCATTCAGCTAGACTAACAATAACACTATTTTGTTCATAGATAAACATTGAAATAATCATAATAGTAATATGAATGATAATAATAATGATTAGATTAATGGAAATAATCATAGGAATTATAACCATCAGGATAATGAACATTATTTCTCTAACTATTGTAAATATTTTTATCGTTATTATTATTATTATTATTATTATCATTATTATTGTTATTATTATTATTATCATTATTATCATTATCATTGTTATCAATGTTATTATTATTTCCAACATGAATTATTAGAGATGCTTGGAAAAAAATGATCTATAGTTCCCTCCAACTCATTATTCTTTCAGTTAAGTGAATTAAGACTTTGTGAACAGTTACTGCTTTATTCTGTCATTCCTGATGACCATAGAAATGGTGAAAGTCCACAGATATTATCCCTCTAAGAGTTTCTCCAGGTGTTTTTTTTTCCTCTGAATTTGGTTACAACAGAATGAAGGGCATCAGAGTATAGTGCGCCCAGCTAGACATGAATTGCATTAATATTACAGGGTCATTTTGCTGTATTCAGGGTTTAATCTTAGTCTTCTACAGACAAGTTTGTACCTCTAAATGCAAAACACATTTTACAAACTTACAAAAACTGCCAAGAAACAGCTACTAAATTTATGGAAACATGACGAACAAGTCAACTAGACTGTGTACTACACATCATTGAAATCAAAGTATCACTTTAGGAACATAAAATCGCAAGGTCAGTTTCCCATTTTTAGTGCCTGAGAAAAGATCAGGCCACCAGATTACTTCAAATTCCCTGGTTGCTCGTCCATCTCAATTGCCAACAACCATTTTAGTTTACTGGGTGAGAATCGTGCTTGATTTCTTGCCCCATGCTCTTAATTGGCCGCCTGTAAAGCTTGTTGAGAGTTTAACAGCTACTACTTGCAGCAACCTCCATATTCCCCCGATAGCTTTTCTTAACTCTAATGGTACAGAACTTTGATGACTCAGACCAGAAATAACATCATTCACTCTACCATCCCTGTAATAAAAAACTTTGGATTTTTCTCTCCATACAGGGGGCCGCAAATGTATTTTTACCCTCGCACGTTTATTAAAAGCATTCGGCATGCCTGCTAACAAACCTTGGATGTATGTTTCAGGAACTTAGTATCTTTCAACTCGACACCATTTGCCTGAAACCAAAATAATAATTACGAAAGTTAAGAGATTATTTACTTCTGGAGTGAAATGTACTAAATGATTTGCCCTTTCAAACATAAACCTGAGTTATCAGGTTTTGTCAATCACAAAGTTACACGCCGGGTTATTAGTATTCCTTGGGGACCTTCCTATATTATCATAAATATCTAAGACAAGCAGGTCATTTAGCTAGGTAATCTATGTTAAAAACCGCGCTGTACAGCACTTCGAATTATTTTCCTCACTCATTTTTCTCACACTGCAACTTTGCGTACAACGCAATTATTACTACGCAGTCATATCTGGTGTCCAATTGGGAGAAGGGCTTATTATTTTTGTTTAAGAGGTGAATTGCGATTTCTTGTATGTCCCCTATTTCGTCGAGGAACAGCTCGAACAAATACTGAAAGTAATGAGTAAGTCACTATGAACAACTACTGCAAAGTGACAGCACTATCGAGCCAAACTGAGAACTGTTCTTTAATGATTTTTAACATGAACCACCAATTCTTACTATTTTTAATTTCTGCGTTTTAATAGACTTTGACATGTTCTTGAGAAGATATTAAATCGGTTAGCGCTGTTGTTCCCTTCTAAATTATTTTGGTGGAAGCGCCTCAGAAGACACTGGTTTAACTAAAACCATGTTGGGCGACGTTACATTTTGACTGCACAACCCGCAATTAAATTTAATTTTAACAGCTATTCGAGTGTGTGAAGAACGGAAAAGAGCAAAATTACATACCATCGGCCTTTCGATGCACGGACGAATTAAAACTTTTTACAATTCCACTTATCCATTGCTTGTAACTGATAGACCTTGTCCTTATTCTTGCGGGAGGCCGTACGATCTGTTGTCCATTGTAGAACTTGGCAAACAGCGCACTCTGCCTCGAGCGCAACAATGTGATCTTTCGATTCTCTATCTCACTAGCGCAGTTGTTGTGTTGAACGTGGACGAATAATACATCGCAGCGTGTCTTGTAGATAGCTAGAGATGCCATGCATGTTTAGGATAAGCGCTGAATACGGACGAGCGTGAAAGCCGCCACTGAAAAAGCACAATCGACCGTTTTTCATTGTAAGGATCAGGTCTTTCACACAGCTGTCTGAATTAAAGAGAGGAAGAACGTCGATCTCGCTCACCTAAGTAGCGAAGTACACCACGAGCGGCGACGATGATCAAACACCTGGAAGATCACCGTGGTGTCCCTCTATTCTTTGGTATCATAACCAAGAGCGAGCCCTTTCGACTTGTCACTAAGTTTTACGGTTTATAAAACAAAGGCCACGCTCTACACAAAGCCTTAAAGAATGAAACACTAGAAAAGCTTACTTAGCTTGGAATTACAAAAATTTCCTTTCTTAAAAATCGAAGATTTTCATGGTTTCCGTAACTTCGTATTTTTCCAAATTTCCTCTTTTACATGTTATGCTGTTTTGCAATTTCTTCAGCGTATAATTTATTTCAGCGTCGATCATTTATCATCCTTAGAAGAAAATATTCTGATCTTTACGTTTAACTATAAAATTGCTTTGGCTTACATTGTGCGCATAGAAGGAGCGTTAAATTAAACATGAGTTGATTCCACGCGAGGGTTTTACCTGGAAAAATGCCTGCACACGAGAGACAACGACATTACCGCGTGTCCCTTTCTGGAAAACATTCGTGTTATGACAAGAAAGGTCAGCTTAAGGGTTTTGGGTTACCCAAACTATGCAATTTTGACGCCGAAAAGTGCCAAAAAGTAATTACAGAAACTTCATCCGCAACACCTTGAACGTGCTGTGGGCGCGAACTGAGATCTTCTCTTACAGTTAATAATTGCCAGGCGGAACTCAGATCCGGCTTAGCCTAATTTGCATAAATTTTTTTGGTGGGCAAAGCTCGTCATGCGTAAACGAAGTTTCACCAGACATCTTGTTGATGCCAATCGTAAAGCTTTAATCTATACAAGATAATTTGATTTTATCAGCTGAGTTCACAATGTAAATGGGCCACCGCTTCGATCGTTAGTCCTCGCTCTGCCGAAGGACGAACGCTCGAAATATCAGCTTTATAATCTATTTACGGTGGCCAATTAACGTAGGCAACTCAGATGTTAAAATCGAATTATCTCGTGATAATCTGAACTAAAGAAGTGCCAAAGTTTCTCAAAAAACTTACTCCTTTATTCGATTCATTTAAATCGTGTGAACTTGGTGGCTGAATCGGTAATACCTCACTTTTTGAATAAGCCGTAAACATATGATCAAATGGATAGAAAACCTAGTCACCAAGAGCACAGCCATCGACAAGCTCAACGCAGTCCTTATCGTTTTAACTAGATAAAGTAATATATGGACCAAAAACAAAACAATAATGGCCTCAGTTAATTGTGTGGGCATGCATGAATGTAAACATGGTCAGCTCATTAAAAATAAACATATAAATTTGATTCTATAAAACTGCAATATATTCGCTCTCAAATGGGCCCCTCATTTTTCAACAGATAGATGGCTATATTACGAGCAGATATTCAAAGGCTATGATAATTTCTTTAGAGGAAATTATACAATGCGATCGAATGAAGTTAAAAATAAACTTCAAACAGGAACTTGTTTATTGGATGTCGGTGAGTGTGAGCAAGAAAATACGAGTTGTGTTTAACAATGATAACAAACAGTAAGGAAGCAAAATGACCACAATCCGAGTTATTTACCGGTTGAGCAACACAGAAAACATTTCATGACGTTGATAAATTTTTAATATACGCTTACTTTTCGCAGTTTATTTCATCGCAAATGTCCTCGCTTTGTTCGCTGTTTTAATCCGCGCCAGACAACAATCCTGTACCGCCAATCACTGCGGTGAGATCAGCAAGGACATCAAGAAGCTTCGAACCGAAGTAAAAAATCTTGTTGCGCTGGTAAAGGACGCCTTGCCTCCAAAGCTTCCAGGTACTTTTTTCGGTGATATGTTTTTATTTTTGAAGTGTGTCGATGCACCCAGATCTTAAAATCGTAGTCTTATCCTCCATATAGTCTCTCCCTTCTCTTCTTGCAAGGAGCAGTACGACATAGGAAAGTAAGTATATGGTGAAGTGATTTAATTGCGAGATTCCAAAACGTTCGCTTGATCGCAGGATGTTTATTCAGTCAGAGGGCCTTTTGCCTGCTTACAGGCTGACTTACTCCGTTACATCTTACTTATTCTTTTTCCATAAGGTCGAGACGAAGCCAAGTGTACCCGCTGATGTTTGGTTCACAAAAGATTCCTGTTTACTGTCACATGGGAAACTTTGGATGCGGTGGTGGAGGATGGACGCTGGCCATGAAGATTAACGGCGCAAAGGTAAACTCCTTGTCTCCTTTCAGAAACTCTAAAGATTATTGATTGCAAAAAAAGAAAAAAAATTGAAAAATTGTTTTTTTGTTTTTCAGAGAACCTTCCATTACAATTCCCATTTCTGGAGCAACAGAAATACATCTTAACTTGCTGGAGGCAGGACTGGCTTTGACTTAAAAGAGACTAAGTTACCGACCTACTGGAACACACCCTTCTCCAAGATCTGCCTCGGTATAAAGATTGGTTATCAGCTCAGGTTCATTGTGATCAACAGGCACGCCAACTCACTCTATCCACTGATCGCTGACGGGAAATACCGCGCCACCTCACTGGGTTGTAACACGTGGAAGTGGCTGATTGGCTCACTGGCCTCCTTGCAGCCCCACTGCAAGAAAGAAGGTTTCAATGCGGTGGGAGACAACCCTCGGCAATCCAAAGCAAAAATCGGCATCACCACCAACCAGCAGAATGACTGCTCTTCTTGTGACTCCCGAATTGGTTTTGGTACAGGAGGTCTACATGATGACTCTAACACATGTGGCAATCAAGCAACACACTCGCCAGACAATGGAAACAAGCATATCAAAGCAATGGGGTACATCCTGGTGCAGTGACTGGGGACACAGTTAGCTTCCCAAATTTTAAGCCAAGAAGCCATCATCAAGTAGAAAATGTAGTATCCTAAAGCGTAGAAGCTAATAAAACAATAGGTTCAAAATTATCTCCTCTGATCCGATCTGTCTGTCAATTATAGATTTTTTGTAGTCAGTCTAAGACGTGTTAATTGTGCTAATTCAAATTTTACGAATGCGGTAGATATTGACTACGAAGACGTATTCGGTGTTCATTATACGTCCACATCGCGAGTTGTAGGCCAAGGGAAGTCACGATCAGATCACACACTAAAGGTGATACACGAAATAGCGACTTTTTAATTCTTTTGGAGCCCACAGACATTAATTATTTGTACGAAAAGTAATTGGCTCAGATGAGAGAAGTAACGGAACCCAAAAAGTAGCAATGCTTAAAATATTGCCTACTTTTCTCGCTCTCATTAGAATCAACGACTTTTCTGTATCATTTGCTTAAGACGGTAGTTTCCACGTGGAATACGAATGAAGATAGTAATTTTAACACGATGATCATCAGTTCTTCAACTGAACAGATTTCCTTCCGGAATATATCCGTTAGTCATGACCTCTTACACCACACCTTCAGATGACACCTTTTAATTCATAAATAATCCCAAAAGGATCAGTCAGATTTCATTTCCAAATTTTTTTGAAAAGAATTCTGTAGTTGTCTCATGCAAAAGAAAGGATAGTTTTGGAACTAGTCATGATTTATCACCGGGAGGGTTTAGGAGATTTCGGAGGGCCGATCAGTCGTTAGCCTCCTACGCAGTCGTTCTTTGGGCTCGTCACGTAATCTTCCTCCCCCACGAACGTCTGCTGAAACAAATGGGCACATTCCTTTCCTATTTTTCAAAACGATCTGTCGGAGAGCACGTGGAGATCACCTAAGAGCCAATTGGCGCTTGGTTATTGTTTAATAGAAAGCTAATCATAAGCTGTGATAGAACAACTCCCAAGAGGGGGTTTAATTTTCTCGCGTTTCTTATTACTCGTGGAAAACAGATCTCAAAACCTTGCTTCAGAAACTCCGAAAAAAATCGTCGGAAAGAACTGTTTTCTGTGCAGCTTTCCGTTAATCCCGCAGGCGAAAATAAGAGTGTTTGGTAAGAGTTCAGTGGATATTGCACACTTAACTGAATACGCTGTGCAAACAGATTTGAATGTGTTTTCGTCGAGCGACCGTTCATCTGCAATAAGTGCTACAAGCGGTTACTTCGTTTTGAAAAAGCTAAAACAAATCTGCGATCCCTTCAGGAGGAGATAAAAAAAGACTTGAAGAAAGTAGCAAATAAGACGAAACGCTCACGTCGAACTTCCGCTGAAAAGGACAGGGACATTGAGAACATTTACGTCCCGATCGAACCTACAACAGCTTTACAACTCCAGCAACGATCTGCAGCGAAATCACTGAAATTTTAACAATCCCCTACCACTTCTACTTCTTCTAACGCCGAAAATGATCGAACAATGGGCGAAAGTTATGATATACTCAGTGGAAGCACTTAGCTAAAAATGCTCAGGAAACACCATCACGTCAACAAGAAAAAAATTACGTATGATGCACGATCATCGCAGTAGATAGCGCTATTTAAGCAATAGCGAAAATCAGACCTGAAAAAAATCAGGCCTGTACGGGACTCGAACCACTAACCTCTGCGATACTAGTGCAGCGCTCTACCAATTAAGCTAACAAGCCAACTGGGAGCTGGCCGTTAAGTTGATTCAGAGGTCAGTGGTTCGAGTCCCGTACAGGCCTGATTTTTTTTAGGTCTGATTTTCGCTATTGCTTTAATAGCGCTATCTACTGCGAGGATCGTGCATCATACGTATCTAATACTACAGTTCAAAATATATGATCTTTATATATTCATTGTATCTCATTTATCACTTTCACGGGTTTATTACTAATCAACTTAACGGCCTGCTCCCAGTTGGCTTGTTAGCTCAATTGGTAGAGCGCTGCACTAGTATCGCAGAGGTCAGTGGTTGGAGTCCCGTAAAGGCCTGATTTTTTTTAGGTCTGATTTTCGCTATTGCTTAAATAGCGCTATCTACTGCGAGGATCGTGTATCATACGTATCTAATACCGCAGTTCAAAATATATGACCTTCATATATTCATTGTATCTCAAGAAAAAAATTATCAAGGTTCAAAGTTTGCTGCCTTGATCGGGAAGTGCACTGTGATTGGTCTAATTAAACAACCCATTCGTTTCAGCAGACATTCGTGGGAGAGGAAGATTGCGTGACGAGCCCAAAGAACGTCTGCGAAGGAGGCTAATCAGTCTTCGCCTACAGATCATGGAGCCATGGAGGGGAAGAGGTGAACAAAGAAAACTGACTACCAATTTAATGCCAACAAGGCGGAATGGGGGGTCGTAGGAATCAAAATCCTCTGGACCTCCCCCCAGTTATGACTGTTCCCTTACAACAGACATTGTTTATTTTGCTGCACGTGATGCCATCCACTGTTCGGTTCTGACTTGTCAGTTAAAATCCGTCGGTGGGGTTAGCTGGCTCTGTTGGGTTCATGAATGTAAATATGGGATGAGGAAGTCGTTTATATAGCGCCAGTAGTTGTCGATATCTGTTGAGCGAGTGAGAGTCTGTTCAAAGATAGTATACCAGCTATTCAAAGCCAAAGTTATTGAAATTAGTTGGAAACTAATAAATAGTAGAACTTTCTGCTAGCCCAATCCAGGCTCGGTCCGAATATTGTGATTCGCAACTCATTACCGACCGGACTTTTTCGCATTGTAACCTACAGACCATATTTGCGGCAAAACTGTCCAATTAGTTTACACTACCGAAACTTGTAGCACTCGACCGACAAAATGCTCTTAACTTGAGTGAGATGATGACGAGTGGTCAGTCACCACCACCGACAACATTCCTTTTTAAGTCAACTCTTTCCTGAGCGATCGACGTGAACCATCAACTGAACTGAAAATAATTATAAGTTGTTAATGACGGTGTCTTTATTATTTCTAGGAAGAACTGTTTTGCCGCTGAGGTTATAGGCTCTTCAGCTCTGTAAAACTTCAAGCAAACCATAAGATATCAGTATGAAAGGAAGAGTTCAAATCAGGAAGTAACGGCCCTTTAAAAAAAGGAAATGAAGAACACTACCTTACACAACTATCTTTTTCTGTCGTTAATTACACGTTCAGCTCGGGGGTTTTGGATTCTACGATTCTAGGTAAACAAAGCTTCTCCCCTCTAATTGCTACACATTTCATTGTAAATTAGTCACGAGAATTTATTGTTAGAGCATGATAAAGTGATTAACAACTCTTCACCGAAGTGGAAATGGTTGGTGGTGGATATTTACCGAGCCACGAAGCGGCTAGGTAATTATCCATCGACACTTGATGTGCATAATTGTTTTACTTCGAGATACTAAAACGGTGAGACATGTAACTTCCTTGCTCATACAGCCCGCGAAATCGACGTCTCATGAATATGGAATTTGTCTTCTTGGCCAATTTCTACTTCGTTTTTAAAGCTTGAATTAAAATTTGGGAAGTGAACTGTGTCCCCAGTTACTGCACCAGGATGTATCCCATGGCTTTGATGTGCTTGTTTCCATTGTCTGGCGCGTGTGTTGCTTCATTGCCACAGGTGTTGAAGTCATTAAGGTAACCTCCTGTACCAAAACCAATTCGGGAGTCACAAGAAGAGCAGTCATTCTCCTGGTTGGCGGTGATGCCGATTCTTGCTTTGGATTGCCGAGGGTTGTCTCCCACCGCATTGAAACCTTCTTTGTTGCAGTGGGGCTGCAAGGAGGCCTGTGAGCCAATCAGCCACTTCCACATGTTACGACCCAGTGAGGTGGCGTGGTATATTCCAGCGGCGATCAGTGAGTGCAGGGAGTTAGCGTGCTCATTGATTACAGTGAATTTGGTCTGTTGTTCAATCCTCATACCGAGACAGATCTTGGAGACGGATGTGTTCCAGTAGGTCGGTAACTTGGTCTGTTGTAAGTCAAACCCAGTCTCTCCTCCAAAAAGGTTATAAGCTATTCTGTCGCTCCAGAAATGAGAGTCGTAATGGAAGGTTCTCTGAAATCGATGATAAAGGAGTTTTTCTTATTTAGTTTGATACCCGTTATAGACTGTTTTAGGCTCACGGTCATTAAATAATTGTAAGCGACCCTTAGTGTTTGTTGGAAAGACAGTTGCCATTTTTTTCCCGCCTCGTAAAGATGGCGTAAAGAGTGAACGGAAGTAAAGAGTAAAGTTCCTCGTAAAGAGTGAACGGTCGAGCGAACGACTTTAGGTAGTTGTAAAGGAAACGGCATACATTTTCTCATATACCCTATTTCGCTTACTTACACTGACCTCTATCTGCAATGATTTTTAAATGATTTTATACTTTATTGATAGCAAATCAATTTATACCTTGCTGCCATCAATTTTCATGACAGGTGTCCATCCTCCATCTCCGCATCCAAAGTCTCCCATGTGACAGAAAACGTAAATTGGCTTTGAGTCCAAGAGCAGGACAACCTTACCACTCTTGTTTAATCTGTTGGATAAAATACTTTGTGAGAACTGGTAGTACATAGCGAGACTTTTGCATATTCAGTAGGTCTTATAACTTTTCAAGAGACACAACGTACGTTTCAATTCTTTTCCAAAAAGAAGCTAGTCGGCTCGGATGATTATCATAAAGGATCAGGGGCTGGATTGTTGTTAAAATGATTGCTTTTATTCCTTCTGGGCCCAGTTGTTCAAAGGCCGATTAGCTCTAACCCAGGGTTAAATTTTAATCCAGGTTTCTAAATTTCTCTAATCAAAAGCCATTTTGGGATAATTTTCCTAGTTCTTTTTAGGACATTCAATCATCAAATTGTAGACAAATGGAATTAAGCTGAATTTTCTTTCAGAGCTTTCAGATCTAAAATCAAATTTCACACTAACCCTGGGTTATCTTAACACAGCTTTGAACAACCCGGCCCTGATGGCTTATATCGTTCTTACCTATTTCTGATATTGTCATTGAGCTATTTTACTTACATATTCCTTTCGTAAATTTCTTTGCATGTTGAGACTGAAAGAAGAGTAACATATGAATATTAATCTTCTCGGTAGCATTGTGAGTAGTTTTGCATTCATGTGATCATTAAAAGCATCAAGTTTCCTCCAAATTTTTGCAAACTGATCAATACAAGGCAGGTGATTAACATAGACAAAATCACCCTCTTCTCTGATGACATAACAACGGACCCTTAAACAACAACAGAAAAAAGAACGTGTGGTATTTTAAAATCTGATTGAAACGAAAAATTACATTTAAAGAGAAAAAAACGCAAATGAAAGGCGTTTACTTTGAAACAGAGCATCACAAGAAACCTCATGGAAACATCAAAAGAGATTCATTACTCATTGTGCAGATTTTTCCATCCCCAAAGTATCCAGGTTTGCATGAACACTTGTATGATCCTTCAGTATTGTTGCACACAGCATTGGCATTACAGCTATGTGTTTCTGTAGCACACTCGTCAATGTCTGAGAAGAAATTAATAATTTTTGATGGCGGGACAATTCTCCAAAGAATGATTTTCGCTTGAGCGTTAAAGGTAACCCATGGTCTGCTGGTTTTTGTCCTGCCCTGTGATTGGTTCAAATACTCGAGCCATACCCTTAATGAAACGTATCAAAACCAACTGCAACTCAATCACTCGCCATTTCCCGGCCTGCAAAGCTGGCGTATGTTAGCCCCTAACAGAGGTAAAGAGGGGCAGAGCCGCCAATAGGAGTAGCTTACCAAACGCCTCGCTTCTCTGCTACTCGTTTTTACCTCTCAAACCGCACTCAAAACTGCAAGCTACGCAGAATCGCGTTTTCTTGCCCTTAGGCTTGCTGGCTTGGTTTTTCTTTGATTTCTCATTAATTTCTGCTGGATTTTTTTCTTTTTTTCTGATTAGCTGCCATGATTACTAAGGGTTTCGCTTTTTGACATTCGGTTAAAAGGAATGATGAGTTTTTGCGTTAATCCAAATGCAGCCTAGTGTAAAAAGTAATTCAGATAAAGAACGAGATCGGTTCGTTCTTGGCAAATGGACTTTGAAATAATTTTTTTTCTAGTAATGAACAGGCGGGTGGGTCCGAATGATGCCTCGAAACCACGGTGGATGAGTAATTAAAGGATAAATTTCGAAGTAATTCTTGTTCGATCTCCTCTTTTTCATGAAGAAGAATGGACAGGTAAAGAAGAAGATCTAAATTCCTTTGATAATAACCGTAGGTAATTCTCCTTTAACAGCTTTTCTCGTTCCGCTTGCTAAATAGTTTTGGACGTCCTCACTTATTTAAAAAACAATTTCTGTTTACCTTGGCCGCAGTCTTCTCCTTTGAATCCAGCAGAACACAAACAGCGATAGCCTTTGTCAGTAAAACCACTTTGACAAGTGCCTTCATTCTTACAGCGGTTTGTGACACATGCGCTCTAAAGCCAAAGAGATAAATTTGTAATCAAGTATACGTCTCTTCAAACTGATGATAATTTGACTTAGTCATCGCAATTGTATCTTAGGCCTTGTCATTCTCTTGAGACTGAGCCGATAAATGCAATTTGCGGCCCAGGTTTCGTTCAATCTCAACCTCTTTACTAAAACTCAAAGAGGATCGTTAGGTTAAAGAAGAAAAGTGAAATTATTCGAAGGCTTACAACAAACATAGTTGCATTATTGAAATATTTTTCGTTACTTTTTGGACCAATTAATGGGTAGATCAACACAGAATACTTGCATCAGCAGAATGATGAAAATAATATTTGTTCTCCTCCAGCTCATGTTCGTGTCCTTCTTGAGTGACATTATTCAGTTCGCATAGATACTTTCCACGTTCCTCTGCTGTTTTATCGAGATTAATACTGACACAGTCGGGTTCCATGTAGCACACGTTCTTACAAAACCCTGCGATCATGATTTCCACCACGCGAATTACGTGGTTTGCCAGGCGTTTGCCATCAAAGGCTTTTTCAGGTCGAAACACCAAAGTGCGGCATTCGTCTGCGTCACTGAAGTCTGGAATTAAACAAAAACCTAGAATGAGCGTAGTAGTAGTAGTAGTAGTAGTAGTAGTAGTTCTTTATTTAATGTGGCACAACACTTAGCTACTAGCTACTTACCAGGAAGCCCACAACAAAATATACAATAAAAATTACAACCTACATCAAGACATTATGTACATTAAGTAAAATGTTATTACAAAAGGGATATTTCAAAATTAAAATATATATTTGTATACATGTGTAGTAAAACAGAGATCAAAAACTAAAAACTTAAAATTTTAGGCGACGGATATCGTGAAGAAACGTTCTTGCGCCAGCCTTTGCGCGTATAGCATCTGGTATCGCGTTCCAAGTCTTAGCAGCAAAATAACAAAATGACTTAAGACCATGCTTGGTACTGTGAACCTTAGGTAAGGAAAGCATGTTAGTGCCTCTTAAATTGTAATCCGTCCTCCTTGGTTTAACTAAGTCAGTAATAGGTCGGGGACCTTATATAAATAGCAGTTATTGACTGTTAGCAACATGTATTGAATCCTACGACTCTTTGATGTCGTATGCAATCCGATACAATCGAGCAAGTCTTCATATAAAATACCCTTATCTTTGTATACATGATCTAAGCGCACGTTGATTTACCCTTTCCATTTTATTTGTATTCCTTTCCCCACAGTGGTGCTATATCTGGCTACAATTTTCAAAGTGAGGTAAAATAAATAAGAGGCAGGATATTTTTAAGCCTATTTAAAGCATTAACCTGACCCGCCACCTTTCGACAGATCGATGCAACATGAGTATCGAATTTCAGCTTGTCATCTAATGTTACACCTAATAATTTTATTTCACTGGAGGTAGGTATTGGCCTCCCTGCACATTCTAACTGGAAATCACAATCAGTGTTTCCTAAAACCAAACCCTGATATTTGTCTGGATTTGCTAACCGTCATCCCATTCTGTCGAAACCATTGTGTCGAACTGGCTAAGTCTCAGTTTATACCTTCCTCCAATGCTCGGAGATCATGGTGTGATAAATAGAGTTTAGTGTCGTCTGCATAACAAATTTACTGTTGACTATTAAGCCCTTCAATATCAGTCGCACCGATTGGCGATATTAATAATTTAATACTTCAATGATATTTTAAAAAAATAGATCGCAAAAAAATATATTTCATAAGTCCCAAAGGGTATTATAGAAATCATCTAGATCTGCTTCTGAGAAGTTGGAAATTTCGTATGGCTAAAGCCTCCATCATAATTTTTTCAGACTACTTATCTCACCGCGCGAGTTTTTACAAAATATAATGCTCTGCGCTAAGTCAAGTGGACTGAATATTTTAAAGGAACCTCTTATTAATAAGTAGTCAGTTTCAATTGTCACGGTGGTACAAATCCATGGAAACAACCATTGCATTTCCAAGTGGCTTTCATGTTTGATAATTTTAAGCCGAGATGAAAGAGAAAAGAGAATGATATTTTCTTTGCTCCATTCGCTTTCCAACGAATTCTCGGTGCTCATGCAGATTTGTCAATTTGCTCTAGAACGATCTTAGCACCACTGGCTTTCAAACTTGCACTGCCACCTGAGATACCTACATAATACTGCACATGACAAATGTCAGACAGGAATGGATTTCCTGAATTATAGAGAAAATGACAGTGATTCTCCATCTAAAATTAAAGATCCTTTCGAACCATGTTCGCAAAAAACTTCAAAATAACTATCAGTAATTGTCTGCTTTGTCTCTATTTCGTCCATAGAGCAGATGCAAGCCATAACTTCTATAAGCCCATCAAAATCTACCAAAAAATAATTTATTTAGTCATGAAAAGCTTCAAACATTTAATTTATAAAAGGCTGATCTACCCCAAAAACAAGAGGAAAAACGCCATCGTTGGTAACTAAACAAAGATGCTTTAAAACAACAGCCACTCTTAAACAGTGTAAAAGTTTATTTTCGCCATATTTTTTCCGCTAATGATGGGTTTAAGTAAAACTAACCTTGCGTTGCAGACATCATACTGCACAATGGCAAAACAAGACAGATATAGATCAAATACGTGTACATCATCGAGAAGAACTCTTTCAGAAAGTTTTCCGAGTGAAGTGTAAATTCATGTCCAACCCTACATGCAGGTGAAGCGATCTAAAAACTATTTTTTCTTGGGCATAACCTTCTAATCTATTTTCAGCCAATAGAAACTCAGCTGTTGCGTGAAGTATAGTTATTCAAATACTTCATTTCGTGCCAGGACGATGGAATAATTAATAATTTACATGTTTTTTTGTTTTGTTTAAGAGATTCAGTCTTTGGCTATTGTTTAGCAAAGTTTACTGAACCGGCCTTAAATTCTTCTGTTACTTTGATTATCTAAAGAGGTCTTCATGTTCCTGTTTTTGTCAGTATATTGATCAGGTTGTTGAGTAAACTGATTCGACAGACAATCGAATGTGGATTTAAGCACTTTGAAAGCAATCCTATCTTATTACTGGATCATAAACTTTCCAGAAGATTAAAGAGGCTTTTACGGGTTTATTGTAATGTATATTAGTCAGCTTTCAAAAAAAACTACTGCGTAGGTCTTATAATTATGTAGCCTACTTTGCAGTATGACTCTTTGAGGAAAAGCAGTATTTACCGTTAGCCATCAGTGAGTAGAGAGAGAGAGTTGGCATGCTTTTCTATAAAGATAACCTATTTTTGATTGCCAATTTACATACCGAGGCATATCTTACTCCCGACGAATAGGTCGGTAAATGAATAAAGGGAATAAGTTTATAAAGAGATTGTGGTGCTGCGTCAATGGGGGTAAAAAGTTAATTTGGGTTTATTAGCTAAGTAGATATTGTAAATTGGCCACCGCAAAGGGTTAAAAAGCTGACGTTTCGAGCGTTACCCCGTCGCCATTCGCTCTGCCGAAGGGTCAACGCTCGAAATGGCAGCTTTTTAACTTTTTACGGCGGCCAATTTCAATTTTCCAATTTCAATTCAGTTTATAAATTTCGAATAATTGTTAGTTAGATCATTGGGAAGCTTGGTAAAGTAAACTGAATAATTTATTTTCTCCCAATGAATTGAATACCTGCTGGAAGAACGAATAAAGATAACGTGGCATCCAGGTGTTATTGGTCAAATAAAAATGAGGAAGTTGTTGTTGTTACCACAAGGTAAAAAAAAAAAATTGAATGAGATATTTTGCAATCATTTGCATACTTTTTGTGAAGTCGGTTTCAGAAAGCGATCTGTGATATGAAGAATTCGATTTTTATCTTTGTTCTGTTACTTCGGTATTTCATGATACCTGCTTCTGTCTCATCGAAAGGTCAGTTTTACCATTACTCATTTCTGAGTGGGGATAGTGAAGGGAAAATAGTCCTTCTTAATAATATTTACCGTTTCACACTCGTACCTGTTATTTGTTTAAATGGGCTTTTGTTATTTATTTCCGAAAAAAAATAAAACGTTTAAAGATCACTAAACACTTTTAAATTCCTTTAAACTCCCCAAGGTTAGTTTTACTTACACCTATCATTAGCGGAAAAAATTTTGGTAAAAATAAACTTTTAAACTGTTTGTTTGTTGGGGAAAAAGCTGACTATAACTGAACAAATATCTTACTTTATTAGCGCAATAACCACAGCAGCGGATACAAACAAGAAGTGTGGAATCAAAAAAGTAAAGTAAAAAACTCCTTCATTGCGACACCACAAAAAATGAACAGATATATAAAGAGGTGGATACATAAGTAGAAAATATTACCAAAACAACAAGAAAAAGGACAGAAGATCTTTCGAAATTCGCTGCGTAAGAAATGCAAAAGTACTTACTCAAACAAACCATCCGCCCACTCATCATCCATTCACCCAGAAGAACCTCTGTATCTCTTAAACAAAAAAAAAAACAAGTAAATTATTAATTAATTTTCTATCGTCCTGACACGAAATGAAGTATTTGAATAATTATACTTCACGCAACAGCTGAGTTTCCATTGGCTGAAAATTGATTAGAAGGTTATGCCCAAGAAAAAATAGTTTTTAGATCGCTTCACCTGCATGTAGGGTTGGACATGAATTTACACTTCTCTCGGAAAACTTTCTGAATGAGTTCTTCTCGATGATGTACACGTATTTGATCTATATCTGTCTTGTTTTGCCATTGTGCAGTATGATGTCTGCAACACAAGATTAGTAACTTTTGAGTAATTGTAATCGGTTGAAGATCAAGATGTCACACAGCAACGCTTTTCAGCAATACAGGTTCTTTGCAGAAGTGACTTGTTAGTTGATCTGGATCATTCTCGGATTTCTTCAACGATTCAGTTCGCTTTACTAATTTAAACTAAGAACTTGCGTATTGACTCTGAAACTTTACTTGTCTTCTCTTTATTTTTGGGAATTTTCGAATTTAAACTTTTTGCATATGGCAGATGTAATACGGATAATTGCTGCCGAGAAATTAAAATGGATGGCAAATGCCTAAGGGAGTTTAAACAGTCCGAATAGGAACGTGAATGGCTGGACATATGGAAAAAACCATTTAGGATGCTTAAAGATTTGTACGACTAATCTGCCGATAATTGTTCAAACTTATTAATAAACCCAACTATTGCTATAGTTACATGTATTATTAATTGCTATCTGCAAGTTTCCTGCAGATGGCAGTACGAAACATTACTACCGAGAAATTGAATGGAACACAAATCCCTGAGGAAGTTTAAGCAGTGCGAATAGGATCACAAGTGAATGGACGAATTGAAAAATTTAGGAATTTACTTAAGTATTTTGACGGATAAACTGTCGTTAAATACTTAAGCTACTAAACCTCAATGTTATTAAGGGGGAAAGTTTCTAAAGAAACTGTTTTGCTGCGTCGGTGGGGGTAACAAGGTAATTTGGTTTAGTTTGTCAACTAACTTCAAATTTTCAGACAATGGAAACAAGCACATCAAAGCCGTGGGGTACATCCTGGTGCAGTGACAGGGAACATAGTTAACTTCCCAACTTTCAAACTGAGAAACCATCATCAAGTAGAATAAATGTAGTATCCTAAAGCTTTAAGGCATATAAAGTAGTGGGTTTAAAATCATCACCTCGTCTGGTCTAATTTGTCTCAAACATCACTTTTTGAAATCCAGTCCAAGAAGTTTTAATTGTGCGAAGCCAATACAGGTTGTAAAGACGAAGAAGAATTTGGCAAGAAAGACATAGTCGATGTTGATGATACATCGATGTCATGAACTGTATGCGCAGGGAAGTCATGCACTGAGGAAAGTGAACAAAAATAATTCCTTTTTTTTTTTTGCGCGATTCACCCTTTGGTCTCGACTCCCGCTTCTGTCCACTCATGCCAAAATGCCGAAAACTGCATCTGTTCTGCTAGAAACCCACGGGCGTTGACGATTTTTATTGGAAATAATTGGCTCAGATGGGAGAACAAACAAAATGTTCTGGAAAAGGTAATACCTCCCAAAGTATTACCTGCTTTTCTCGCTCTAACCAGAACCACCCAGTTTTTCTGTACCATGTGTTCTGAACGTCAGCCTCCACGCGAAATACGAATGTAGATATTCACAGCATCATCATTAGCCATTGAATATATCTCTCTCCGGAATATTTTCCGTAATCATAACCTCCCTCTGCACAACTTCAGATGTCCCCCTTTTAATTCAAAAACTATTATTGCCTGAGGGAGGAAGGGGACTAGTCTCCTTCACAGCCGATGTTTGGGCTCGTCACCCAACGCTCCCTCCCCCACCAATCATCTCCTTCGCAGCCGTTGTTTGGGCTCGTCAAGCAACGCTCCCTCCCCCACCAACTGGCTGCTTAAACCCGAGCCGCATTCCTTTCCCTTTGTTTAGATTTCACGGTGACTGCACGTGATAATGCGCGTTTGCACCAATCACACGTCGCCTTTGGTTTCACGATAAAACCAATCAAATTTCAATGACGTAAGTTTCCCGCGTAAATTCATCGGCGCTTTCTGGAGAAGTTGCCAGTCATCTCAAACATTTCCCATGGATGTAGCTCCGAAGAAATTGGTAGAAAGTAGTTCAATATGCTTCATTTGTTCCTCGATTTCACTCACAAAGGATAAAATTTACATTTTCGGTAAAAAGTTCATTTGATGTTGCTGAACTAATTATTTGTTCTTCGCTCACTGTTGACGGGTAGTCTGGAAAATCCGGAATTCCGCCGGAATATTTGAAAGTCTGTTTTTTTTCATTCAAAACGACTCCGGTGCTTTCCCGGAATTGAAATTGTGTAAATGGCAGACTGACCCTCGGATAGTTTTCGGTTAATCCTCGGAGTATCAGTATTCGGAGCTCATAGACTGTTACCTTTGCGGCTCATTTTATTAAAAAACGTGCCTTAAGCCCGTTAAAGAACTGTTTTACCCTGATTGGGAATACAGCGAGTCATACCAGGACTACATCATACCTAAAGAGCGACTTCAAAATCTAAAAGCACGTGAGAATAAGTCACGTGATATTACGTAACGAAACAGCCGGAAATGAAATTAACGAAACGGAAATAAAATGGTTGCCACATACACTCTTCGGAAAAATCTTGAGAAAAGAAAAAAAAGGAATTCAAAAAACAAGCCTTCAAAAGTTCAGGGCTCTCTTGGTAACTTCGGAAACCATCAAATAATCTTCGTGTTAATCATCGGAGTATATTCGGAGCTCGTACACTCTTCGGAAAATCATCGGAGTCGTTTTGAATTAAAAAACAGACTTTGAAATATTCTGGCGGAATTCCGGCTTTTCCAGACTACCACTTATATTAGTTGTAAAAGGAACATATATAAAGTTAAATAACAAAAACGAAGCTAACATGGCACGTTAAGAGAAGTAAGGAATTGGTTCTTGACTTACCACTGTCTTACAACATGTGCTTCATCGATAGCCACAGCACATAACCTCGCACGGTATACATCATCGATCACCAACGATCATTTAAAGAACCCGAATGATTTAGGGCTACAATTACGAGTTTAATTACAGGAAAATCCTCCTTGAACTTAACAATTTGATAGCGAGTGAGTTATAAAAAAAACAAACTTTATTCAAATTAAAGAGAAAGCTTTCGCCGAATCATTTTTATTTGTAAAGGTAGTTAAAGGGCTTCCGAACAAATTTTCAAACATTTTTTTGAAAAGTAACTGTCACGACGTGACACCTGTCAATTAAAGAGTAAAAAAAGCATACGCTTTTGAAGAAACAGCAGTACTGGTGTGACAAACACACACAAGTTAACTGATCAGACGGCGATTTTCTCGTAAAGAGAAAAACAGAGATCTTATGGAAAGTATTTTTCATTTCCAACGACGATTAATCTTCGAAGATTTACCTCTGTTCCGTTTTAAAATGTCACGGAAAGTCAAATTGCAAGTGAATGCGAATATGTGTTTTGGAGTTGTCAGTCTGCTTGTTTTTTTTTCTGTAATGGCGTGTGTAAATCGGTTATTCTTCCACCGAAAAGCTGAAGTCAATGAGACTCTTTCTACCTAGACACAAGGAGATTTAATGCGACTTTTATTCATCGAATTCCTGCGTTTCTGCCGAGAAATTTACGACGAAAGTGTGTTTTAGGATTTTGAACTGGTGCTGAATAAAATTCCTTCTTAGCCTAAACTTATAAATTCGTTTGTATTTGGTGCATGTCAAACCCATGTGTAGCTTAAAGGTCAAACAGGGATTGTCACTCCCTAAATTGGCTCGTTATTAAGTCTTGTGATCGCGTTCGTAAGAAATTGTTTTTTTTGTTGTTGTTGTTGTCGTTTTACTAGTCCGCGTTTTACTAGTCAGCGTTTTACTAGTCTGCGTTTTACTAGTCCGCTTTTTACTAGTCCTCGTTTTACTAGTCCGCGTTTTCCTAGTCCGCGTTTTACTAGTCCTCGTTTTACTAGTCCGCGTTTTACTACTCCTCGTTTTACTAGTCCGCGTTTTACTAGACCGCGTTTTACTAGACCGCGTTTTACTAGTCCGCGTTTTACTAGTCCGCGTTTTACTAGTCCGCGTTTTACTAGTCCGCGTTTTACTAGACCGCGTTTTACTAGTCCGCGTTTTACTTGTCCGCGTTTTACTAGTCCGCGTTTTACTAGTCCGCGTTTCACTAGTCCTCGTCTTACTAGTCCGCGCTTTACTAGTCCGCGTTTTATTAGTCCAGTCCAGTCCAGTCCAGTCCAGTCTGGGAAATACCATATGCCTTTGTATTTTGGTTTGACAGATTTAATTTTCACGAGAGAAGAAGAAGTTTTCCACCTTAGACTGTAAAGTTGAAAATCTCAGTTGAAAGTTTATGGCAACTTTGTTTTAGGGTAAAATTAACAACTATTCACCAAAGTGGAGGTGGTTAGTGGTGGATATTTACCGAGCCGCTTCGCGGCTCGGTAAATATCCACCGCTAACCACCGACACTGAGGTGAATAGTTGTTTTAGTATATACTAAAACAGTGAGATAATATACACTGCTTCGTCGTTAATTTGAGTGATTTCTTCGCTTGTCACGGATGCAAACCGGGACGCCATTTTTTCCCGAGTTGCTCGGAGGTAAATAGCAAAGGATATTCGGAGTTTGACTAGCCAATCAGGGCGCGCCTTCAACGATATCCACTGTTTTACTATATACTAAAAGGCGATATTCTTCGTTAACAGAATTACTCTCTTGTGCTTTGTCGATGCAGGTAGTCATGATAAACAATCAATCGCGTGCAAGTTCTCTCAAAAAATGTAAAGCTACTGGATCGTTTAAGGAGCAGCGAGAGTCACAAAAGAACTGTTGAAGGCTATAAATGGATATAAGTTAGAGTCGTATTAAACAACCTCGGTCACTGTATTTAGAAGGTATTTGAGTGTGTAACAACATCTTTTTTAAAATGATATCTAGTATATGTGTCTGAGAGTTTAAAGTTGTCTTCAATTCAGTTCAAGAGTAAAAGTCGCAATTTTCCTTTGAAACTTGGTCTGTGCAATCCCAGGAAAGGTTTTAAGGTGAAATCACGCAGAGCGTAAACGAAGTTGCACCAGACATCTAGTTGATGCAAATCGTAAAGCTTTAATCTATACAAGATAATTTGATTTTATCAGCTGAGTTAACAATGTAAATGGGCCACCGCTTCGATCGTTAGTCGTCGCTCTGACGAAGGACGAACGCTCGAAATATCAGCTTTATAATCTATTTACGGTGGCCAATTTACGTAAGCAACTCAGATGTTAAAATCGAATTATCTTGTGATTCTCCGAACTAAAGAGGTGCCACAGTTTCTCTGAAAACTTACTCCTTTATTCGATTCATTTAAATCGTGTGAACTTGGTGGCTGAATCGGTAATACCTCACTTTTTGAATAAGCCGTAAACATATGATCAAATGGATAGAAAACCTAGTCACCAAGAGCACAGCCATCGACAAGCTCAACGCAGTCCTTACCAGTTTAACTATATAAAGTAATATATCGACCAAAAACAAAACAATAATGGCCTCAGTTAATTGTGTGGGCATGCATGGATGTAAACATGGTCAGCTCATTAAAAATAAACATATAAATTTGATTCTATGAAACTGCAATATATTCGCTCTCAAATGGGCCCCTGATTTTTCAACAGATAGATGGCTATATTACGAGCAGATATTCAAAGGCTATGATAATTTCTTTACAGGAAATTGTACAATGCGATCGAATGAGGTTAAAAATAAACTTCAAACAGGAACTTGTTTATTGGATGTCGGTGAGTGTGAGCAAGAAAATACGAGTTGTGTTTAACAATGATAACAAACAGTAAGGAAGCAAAATCACCACAATCCGAGTTATTCACCGGTTGAGCAACACAGAAAACATTTCATGACGTTGATAAATTTTTAATATGCGCTTACTTTTCGCAGTTTATTTCATCGCAAATGTCCTCGCTTTGTTCGCTGTTTTAATCCGCGCCAAACAACAATCCTGTACCGCCAATCACTGCGGTGAGATCAGCAAGGACATCAAGAAGCCTCGAACCGAAGTAAAAAATCTTGTTGCGCTGGTAAAGGACGCTTGGCCTCCAAAGCTTCCAGGTACTTTTTTCGGTGATATGTTTTTATTTTTGAAGTGTTGTCGATGCACTCAGATCTTAAAATCGTAGCCTTATTTTCCTTATAGTCTGTCCCTTCTCTTCTTGCAAGGAGCAGTACGACATAGGAAAGTAAGTATACAGTGAAGTGATTTAATTGCGAGATTCCAAAACGTTCGCTTGATCGCAAGATGTTTATACAGTCAGAGGAACTTTTGCCTGCTTACAGGCTGACTTACCCCGTTACATCTGACTTATTCTTTTTCCATAAGATCGAGACGAAGCCAAGTGTAACCGCTGATGTTTGGTTCACAAAAGATTCCTGTTTACTGTCACATGGGAAACTTTGGATGCGGTGGTGGAGGATGGACGCTGGCCATGAAGATTAACGGCGCAAAGGTAAACTCCTTGTCTCCTTTCAGAAACTCTAAAGATTATTGATTGCAAAAAAAGAGAAAAAATTGAAAAATTGTTTTTTTGCTTTTCAGAGAACCTTCCATTACAATTCCTATTTCTGGAGCAACAGATATACATATAAACTTGCTGGAGGCAGGACTGGCTTTGATTTACAAGAGACTAAGTTACCGACCTACTGGAACACACCCTTCTCCAAGATCTGCCTCGGTGTGAAGATTGGTCATCAGCTCAGGTTCATTGTGATCAACAGGCACGCCAATTCACTCTATTCACTGATCGCTGACGGGAAATACCGCGCCACCTCATTGGGTCGTAACACGTGGAAGTGGCTGATTGGCTCACAGGCCTCCTTGCAACCCCACTGCAACAAAGAAGGTTTCAATGCGGTGGGAGACAACCCTCGGCAATCCAAAGCAAGAATCGGCATCACCGCCAACCAGCAGAATGACTGCTCTTCTTGTGACTCCCGAATTTGTTTTGGTACAGGAGGTCTACATGATGACTCTAACACATGTGGCAATCAAGGAACACACTCGCCAGACAATGGAAACAAGCATATCAAAACAATGGGGTACATTCTGGTGCAGTGACTGGGGACACAGTTAGCTTCCCAAATTTTAAGCCAAGAAGCCATCATCAAGTAGAAAATGTAGTATTCTAAAGCGTAGAAGCAAATAAAACAATGGGTTCAAAATTATCTCCTCTGATCCGATTTGTCTGTCAATTATAGATTTTTTGTGGTCAGTCTAAGACGTGTTAATTGTGCTAATTCAAATGTTACGAATGCGGTAGATATTGGCTACGAAGACGTATTCGGTGTTCATTATATGTCCACATCGCGGGCTGTAGGCCAAGGGAAGTCACGATCAGATAACACACTAAAGGTGATACACGAAATAGCGACTTTTTTAATTCTTTTGGAGCCCACAGACATTAATTATTTGTACGAAAAATAATCGGCTCAGATAAGAGAAGTAACGGAACCCAAAAAGTAGCACTGCTTAAAATATTGCCTACTTTTCTCGCTCTCATTAGAATCAACGACTTTTCTGTACCATTTGCTTAAGACGGTAGTTTCCACGTGGAATACGAATGAAGATGTTAATTTTAACACGATGATCATTAGTTCTTCAACTGAACGGATTTCCTTCCGGAATATATCCGTTAGTCATGACCTCTTACACCACACATTCAGATGACACCTTTTAATTCATAAATAATCCCAAAAGGATCAGTCAGATTTCATTTCCAAATTTTATAGAAAAGAATTCTGTAGTTGTCTCATGCAAAAGAAAGGATAGTTTTGAAACTAGTCATGATTTATCACCGGGAGGGTTTAGGAGATTTCGGAGGGCCGATCAGTCGTTGACCTCCTACGCAGTCGTTCTTTGGGCTCGTCACGTAACCTTCCTCCCCCACGAACGTCTGCTAAAACGAATGGGCACATTCCTTTCCTATTTTTCAAAACGATCTGTCGGAGAGCACGTGGAGATCATCAAAGAGCCAATTGGCGCTTGGTTATTGTTTAATAGAAAGCTAATCATAAGCTGTGATAGACAAACTCCCAAGAGGGGGTTTAATTTTCTCGCGTTTCTTATTACTCATGGAAAACAGATCTCAAAACCTTGCTTCAGAAACTCCGAAAAAAATCGTCGGAAAGAACTGTTTTCTGTGCAGCTTTCCGTTAATCCCGCAGGCGAGAATAAGAGTGTTTGGTAAGAGTTCAGTGGATATTGCACACTTAACTGAATGCGCTGTGCAAACATATTTGAATGTGTTTTCGTCCAGGAACCGTTCGTCTGCAATAAGTGCTACAAGCGGTTACTTCGTTTTGAAAAAGCTAAAACAAATCTGCGATCCCTTCAGGATGAGATAAAAAAAGACTTGAAGAAAGTAGCAAATAAAACGAAACGCCCACGTCGAAATTCCGCTGAAAAGGACAGGGACATTGAGAACATTGACGTCACGATCGAACCTACAACAGCTTTACAACTGCAGCAACGATCTGCAGCGAAATCACTGAAATTTTAACAATCCCCTACCACTTCTACTTCTTCTAACGCCGAAAATGATCGAACAATGGGCGAAAGTTATGATATACTCGGTGGTAGCACTTAGCTAAAAATGCCCAGGAAACACCATCACGTCAACAAGAAAAAATTTATCAAGGTTCAAAGTTTGCTGCCTTGATCGGGAAGCGCGCTGTGATTGGTCTAATTAAACAACCCATTCGTTTCAGGAGACGTTCGTGGGAGAGGAAGATTGCGTGACGAGCCCAAAGAACGTCTGCTAAAGAGGCTAATCAGTCGTCGCCTACAGATCATGGAGCCATGGAGGGGAAGAGATGAACAAAGAAAACTGACTACCAATTTAATGCCAACAAGGCGGAATGGGGGGTCATAAGAATCAAAATCCTCTGGACCTCCCCCCAGTTATGACTGTTCCCTTACAACAGACATTGTTTATTTTGCTGCACGTGATGCCATCCACTGTTCGGTTCTGACTTGTCAGTTAAAATCCGTCGGTGGGGTTAGGTGGCTCTGTTAGGTTCATGAATGTAAATATGTGATGAGGAAGTCGTTTATATGGCGCCAGTAGTTGTCGATATCTGTTGAGCGAGTGAGAGGCTGTTCTAAGATAGTATACCAGCTATTCAAAGCCAAAGTTATTGAAATTAGTTGGAAACTAATAAATAGTAGAACTTTCTGCTAGCCCAATCCAGGCTCGGTCCGAATATTGTGATTCGCAACTCATTACCGACCGGACTTTTTCGCATTGTAACCTACAGACCATATTTGCGGCAAAACTGTCCAATTAGTTTACACTACCGAAACTTGTAGCACTCGACCGACAAAATGCTCTTAACTTGAGTGAGATGATGACGAGTGGTCACTCACCACCACCGACAACATTCCTTTTTAAGTCAACTCTTTCCTGAGCGATCGACGTGAACCATCAACTGAACTGAAAATAATTATAAGTTGTTAATGACGGTGTCTTTATTATTTCTAGGAAGAATTGTTTTGCCGGTGAGGTTATAGGCTCTTCAGCTCTGTAAAACTTCAAGCAAACCATAAGATATCAGTATAAAAGGAAAAGTTCAAATCAGGAAGTAACGGCCCTTTAAAAAAAGGCAATGAAGAACAGTACCTTACACAACTATCTTTTTCTGTCGTTAATTACACGTTCAGCTCGGGGGTTTTGGATTCTACGATTCTAGGTAGACAAAGCTTCTCCCCTCTAATTGCTACACATTTCATTGTAAATTAGTCACGAGAATTTATTGTCAGAGCATGATAAAGTGATTAACAACTCTTCACCGAAGTGGAAATGGTTGGTGGTGGATATTTACCGAGCCACGAAGCGGCTAGGTAATTATCCATCGACACTTGATGTGCATAATTGTTTTACTTCGAGATACTAAAACGGTGAGACATGTAACTTCCTTGCTCATACAGCCCGCGAAATCGACGTTTCATGAATATGGAATTTGTCTTGTTGGCCAATTTCTACTTCGTTTTTAAAGCTTGAATTAAAATTTGGGAAGTGAACTGTGTCCCCAGTCACTGCACCAGGATGTATCCCATGGCTTTGATGTGCTTGTTTCCATTGTCTGGCGAGTATTTTGCTTCATTGCCACAGGTGTTGGAGTCATCAGGGTTACCTCCTGTACCAAAACCAATTCGGGAGTCACAAGAAGAGCAGTCATTCTGCTGGTTGGCGGTGATGCCGATTCTTGCTTTGGATTGCCAAGGGTCGTCTCCCACCGCATTGAAACCTTCTTTGTTGCAGTGGGGCTGCAAGGAGGCCTGTGAGCCAATCAGCCACTTCCACGTGTTACGACCCAATGAGGTGGCGCGGTATTCCCCGTCAGCGATTAGTGAATAGAGTGAGTTAGCGTGCCTGTTGATCACAATGAACCTGAGCTGATGACCAATCTTTATACCGAGGCAGATCTTGGAGAAGGGTGTGTTCCAGTAGGTCGGTAACTTAGTCTCTTGTAAATCAAAGCCAGTCCTGCCTCCAGCAAGTTTATATGTATATCTGTTGCTCCAGAAATGGGAATTGTAACGGAAGGTTCTCTGAAATCGATGATAAAGGAGTTTTTCTTATTTAGTTTGATACCCGTTATAGACTGTTTAAGGCTCACGGTCATTAACTAATCGTAAGCGACCCTTGGTGTTTGTTGGAAAGACAGTTACCATTTTTTTCCCGCCTCGTAAAGATGAGTGAACGGTCGAGCGAACGACTTTTGGTAGTTGTAAAGGAAACGGCATACATTTTCTCATATACCCTATTTCGCTTACTTACACTGACCTGTATCTGGACTGAATTTTAAATGATTTTATACTTTATTGATAGCAAATCAATTTATACCTTGCTGCCATCAATTTTCATGACTGGTGTCCATCCTCCATCTCCGCATCCAAAGTCTCCCATGTGACAGAAAACGGAAATTGGCTTTGAGTCCAAGAGCAGGACAACCTTACCACTCTTGTTCGATCTGTTGGATAAAATACTTTGTAAGAACTGGTAGTACATAGCGAGACTTTGCATATTCAGTAGGTCTTATAACTTTTCAAGAGACACAACGTACGTTTCAATTCTTTTCCAAAAAGAAGCTAGTCGGCTCGGATGATTATCAGAAAGGATCAGGGGCTGGATTGTTGTTAAAATAATTGCTTTTATTCCTTCTGGGCCCGTTGTTCAAAGGCCGATTAGCTCTAACCCAAGGTTAAATTTTAATCCAGGTTTCTAAATTTCTCTAATCAAAAGCCATTTTGGGATAATTTTCCTAGTTCTTTTTAGGACATTCAATCATCAAATTGTAGACAAATGGAATTAAGCTGAATTTTCTTTCAGAGCTTTCAGATCTAAAATCAAATTTCACACTAACCCTGGGTTATCTTAACACAGCTTTGAACAAACCGGCCCTGATGGCTTATCTCGTTCTTACCTATTTCTGATATTGTCATTGAGTTTTTTTACTTACATACTCCTTTCGTAAATTTCTTTGCATGTTGAGACTGAAAGAAGAGTAACATATGAATATTAATCTTCTCGGTAGCATTGTGAATAGTTTTGCATTCATGTGATCATTAAAAGCATCAAGTTTCCTCCAAATTTTTGCAAACTGATCAATACAAGGCAGGTGATTAACATAAACAAAATCACCCTCTTCTCTGATGACATAACAACGGACCCTTAAACAACAACAGAAAAAAGAACGTGTGGTATTTTAAAATCTGATTGAAACGAAAATTTACATTTAAAGAGAAAAAAACGCAAATGAAAGGCGTTTACTTTGAAACAGAGCATCACAAGAAACCTCATGGAAACATCAAGAGAGATTCATTACTCATTGTGCAGATTTTTCCATCCCCAAAGTATCCAGGTTTGCATGAACACTTGTATGATCCTTCAGTATTGTTGCACACAGCATTGGTATTACAGCCATGTGTTTCAGTAGCACACTCGTCAATGTCTGAGAAGAAATTGATAATTTTTGATGGCGGGACAATTCTCCAAAGAATGATTTGCATTTGAGCGTTAAAGGTAACCCATAATCTGCTGGTTTTTGTCCTGCCATGTGATTGGTTCAAATACTCGAGCCATACCCTTAATGAAACGTGTCAAAACCAACTGCAACTCAATCACTCGCCATTTCCTGGCCTGCAAAGCTGGCGTATGTTAGGCCCTTACAGAGGTAAAGAGGGGCAGAGCCGCCAATAGGAGTAGCTTACCAAACGCCTCGCTTCTCTGCTACTCATTTTTACCTCTCAAACCGCACTCAAAACTGCAAGCTACGCAGAATCGCGTTTTCTCGCCCTTAGACTTGCGGGCTTGTTTTTTCTTTGATTTCTCATTAATTTCTGCTGGATTTTTTTCTTTTTCTCTGATTAGCTGCCATGATTACTAAGGGTTTCGCTTTTCGACATTCGGTTAAAAGGAATGATAAGTTTTTGCGTTAATCCGAATACAGCCCAGTGTAAAAAGTAATTCAGATAAAGAACGAGATCGGTTCGTTCTTAGCAAATGGACTGTGAAATAATATTTTTTCTAGTAATGAACAGGCGGGTGGGTCCGAATGATGCCTCAAAACCACGGTGGATGAGTAATTAAAGCATAAATTTCGAAGTAATCCTTGTTCGATCTCCTCTTTTTCATGAAGAAGAATGGATAGGTAAAGAAGAAGATCTAAATTCCTTTGATAATAACCGCAGGTAATTCTCCTTTAACAGCTTTTCTCGTCCCGCTTGCTAAATAGTTTTGGACGTCCTCACTTATTTAAAAAACAATTTCTGTTTACCTTGGCCGCAGTCTTCTCCTTTGAATCCAGCAGAACACAAACAGCGATAGCCTTTTTCAGTAAAACCACTTTGACAAGTGCCTTCATTCTTACAGCGGTTTGTGACACATGCGCTCTAAAGCCAAAGAGATAAATTTGTAATCAAGTATACGTCTCTTCAAACTGATGATAATTTGACTTAGTCATCCCAATTGTATCTTAGGCCTTGTCATTCTCTTGAGACTGAGCCGATAAATGCAATTTGCGGCCCAGGTTTCGTTCAATCTCAACCTCTTTACTAAAACTCAAAGAGGATCGTTAGGTTAAAGAAGAAAAGTAAAACTATTCGAAGGCTTACAACAAACTTAGTTGCATTATTGAAATATTTTTCGTTACTTTTTGGACCAATTAATAGGTAGATCAACACAGAATACTTGCATCAGCAGAATGATGAAAATAATCTTTGTTCTCCTCCAGCTCATGTTCGTGTCCTTCTTGAGTGACGTTATTCAGTTCGCATAGATACTTTCCACGTTCCTCTGCTGTTTTATCGAGATTAATACTGACACAGTCGGGTTCCATGTAGCACAC
This sequence comes from Stylophora pistillata, assembly GCF_964205215.1. Lineage (NCBI taxonomy): Eukaryota > Metazoa > Cnidaria > Anthozoa > Scleractinia > Pocilloporidae > Stylophora > Stylophora pistillata. The sequence goes on from NC_142524.1 coordinate 25,608,608, forward strand.
GTTCTTACAAAACCCTGCGATCATGATTTCCACCACGCGAATCACGTGGTTTACCAGGCGTTTGCCATCAAAGGCTTTTTCAGGTCGAAACTCCAAAGTGCGGCATTCGTCTGCGTCACTGAAGTCTGGAATTAAACAAAAACCTAGAATTAGCGTAGTAGTAGTAGTAGTAGTAGTAGTAGTAGTAGTAGTAGAAGTAGTAGTAGTAGTTCTTTATTTAATGTGGCACCACACTTAGCTACTAGCTACTTACCAGGAAGCCCACAACAAAATATACAATAAAAATTACAACATACATCAAGAAATTATGTACATTAAGAAAAATGTTATTACAAAAGGGATATTTCAAAATTAAAATATATATTTGTATACATGTGTAGTAAAACAGAGATAAAAAACTAAAAACTTAAAATTTTAGGCGACGGATATCGTGAAGAAACGTTCTTGCGCCAGCCTTTGCGCGTATAGCATCTGGTATCGCGTTCCAAGTCTTAGCAGCAAAATAACAAAATGACTTGAGACCATGCTTGGTACTGTTAACCTTTGGTAAGGAAAGCATGTTAGTGTCCCTTAAATTGTAATCAGTCCTCCTTGGTTTAACTAAGTCAGCAATAGGTCGGGGACCTTATATAGATAGCAGTTATTGACTGTTAGCAACATGTATTGAATCCTACGACTCTTTGATGTCGTATGCAATCCGATACAATCGAGCAAGTCTTCATATAAAATACCCTTATCATTGTATACATGATCTAAGCGCACGTTGATTTACCCTTTCCATTTTCTTTGTATTCCTTTCCCCACAGTGGTGCCATATCTGGCTACAATTATCAAAGTGAGGTAAAATAAATAAGAGGCAGGATATTTTTAAGCCTATTTAAAACATTAACCTGACCCGCCACCTTTCGACAGATCGATGCAACATGAGTATCAAATTTCAGCTTGTCATCCAATGTTACATCTAATAATTTTATTTCACTGGAGGTAGGTATTGGCCTCCCTGCACATTCTAACTGGAAATCACAATCAGTGTTTCCTAACACCAAACCCTGATATTTGTCTGGATTTGCTAACATCCCATTCTGTCGAAACCATTGTGTTGAACTGGCTAAGTCTCAGTTTATACCTTCCTCCAATGCTCGGGGATCATGGTGTGATAAATAGAGTTTAGTGTCGTCTGCATAACAAATTTACTGTTGACTATTAAGCCCTTCAATATCAGTCGCACCGATTGGCGATATTAATAATTTAATACTTTAATGATATTTTAAGAAAATAGATCGCAAAAAAATATATTTCATAAGTCCCAAAGGGTATTATAGAAATCTTCTAGATCTGCTTCTGAGAAGTTGGAAATTTCGTATGGTCAAAGCCTCCATCATAATTTTTTCAGACTACTTATCTCACCGCGCGAGTGTTTACAAAATATAATGCTCTGCGCTAAGTCAAGTGGACTGGATATTTTAAAGAAACCTCTTGTTAATAAGTAGTCAGTTTCAATTGTCACGGTGGTACAAATCCATGGAAACAACCATTGTATTTCCAAGTGGCTTTCATGTTTGATAATTTTAAGCCGAGATTAAAGAGAAAAGAGAATGGTATTTTCTTTGCTCCATTCGCTGTCCAACGAATTCTCGGTGCTCATGCAGATTTTTCAATTTGCTCTAGAATGATCTTAGCACCACTGGCTTTCAAACTTGCGCTGCCACCTGAGATACCTACATAATACTGCACATGACAAATGTCAGACAGGAATGGATCTCCTGAATTATAGAGAAAATGACAGTGATTCTCCATCTAAAATTAAAGATCCTTTCGAACCATGTTCGCAAAAAACTTCAAAATAACTATCAGTAATTGTCTTCTTTGTCTCTATTTCGTCCATAGAACAGATGCAAGCCATAACTTCTAAAAGCTCATCAAAATCTACCAAAAAATAATTTATTTAGTCATGAAAAGCTTCAAAAGTTTAACTTATAAAAGGCTGATCTACCACAAAAACAAGAGGATAAACGGCATCGTTGGTAACTAAACAAAGATGCTTTAAAACAATAGCAACTCTAAAACAGTGTAGAAGTTTATTTTTACCATATTTTTTCCGCTAATGATAGGTTTAAGTAAAACTAACCTTGTGTTGCAGACATCATACTGCACAATGGCAAAACAAGACAGATAAAGATCAAATACGTGTACATCATCGAGAAGAACTCAGAAAGTTTTCCGAGAGAAGTGTAAATTCATGTCCAACCCTACATGCAGGTGAAGCGATCTAAAAACTATTTTTTCTTGGGTATAACCTTCTAATCTATTTTCAGCCAATAGAAACTTAGCTGTTGTGTGAAGTATAGTTATTCAAATACTTCATTTCGTGTCAGGACGATGAAATAATTAATAATTTACTTGTTTTTGCTTTTTTTGTCTAGGAGATTCAGTGTTTGGCTATTGTTTCGTACATTTTACTGAACCGGCCTTAAATCCTTCTGTTACTTTGTTATCCAAAGAGGTCTTCATGTTCCTGTTTTTGTCAGTATATTGATCAGGTTGTTGGGTAGACTGATTCGACAGAGAATCGCATGTGGATTTAAACACTTTGAAAGCATTCCTATCTTATTGCTGGATCATAAACTCCATTAAAGGGAAAAGAAGCTTTTATGGGTTTATTGTAATGTATATTAGTCAGCTTTAAAAAAAAACTGCGTAGGTCTTATAATTATGTGGCCTGCTTTGCAGTATGACCCTTTGAGCAAAAGCAGTATTTACCGTTAGCCATCAGTGAGTACAGAGAGAGTTGACATGCTTTTCTATAAAGATAAGCTATTTTTGATGGCCAATTTACATACCGAGGCATATCTTACTCCCGACCAATAGGTCGGTAAATGAATAAAGGGAATAAGTTTATAAAGAAACTGTGGTGCTGCGTCAATGGGGGTAAAAAGTTAATTTGGGTTTATTCGTTAAGTTGAAATTGTAAATTGGCAACCGCAAAGAGTTAAAAAGCTGACGTTTTGAATATAGTTTATATCTGACCATTTGCAGCCCAGAGGCTGAATTACGGGTGCAGTGTAAGGTTGAGGACAGACGTCAGCATGTCAGGCGCCTCTGGCAGCCGCTTCAGTCTATCGATCTCACCTTCCCACCCATCCCACCCCAGGGGAGGACATCCATCACACAGTAGTCTCGTGTGTGGGAAATTAACGTCCCCTACCCCAACCTTGCAGGAGACGGGACCTCCATTTATTCGTCCCTATCCGAGAAGACAAGAATATCTAACCATTTCTTGATGTTATAGAAAGGTAGCAAATTCTTCTCAATTAATTTAAGACCTTGAGTGTTGGTCCGGCCCGGGGCTCGAACCCTCGACCTCCCGCACAACAGTTCAGCGCTCTATACATTGAGCTAACCGGGAGGCGGTTTCGAGCGTTAGCCCGTCGTCATTCGCTCTGACGAAGGGCCAGCGCTCGAATTGTCAGCTTTTTAACTCTTTACGGCGGCCAATTTCCAATTTCAATTCAGTTTATAAAATCAAATAGTTGGTATTTAGGTCATTGGGAAGCTTGGTAAAGTAAAATGATTAATTTATTTTCTCCCAATGAATTGAATACCTGCTGGAAGAATGAATAAAGATAACGTGACCTCCAGGTCTTATTAGTCAAAAGAAAATCAGGAAGTTGTTATCACAAGGAAAACAAATTGAAGGAGATATTTTGCACTAATTTGCATACTTTTCGTAAAGTGGGTTTCAGAAAGCGATCTGTGATATGAAGAATTCGATTTTTATCTTTGTTCTGTTACTTTGGTATTTCATGATAGCTGCTTCTGTCTCATCGAAAGGTCAGTTTTACCATTACTCATTTCTGAGTGGGGATAGTGAAGGGAAAGTAGTCCTTCTTAATAATATTTACCGTTTCACACCCTTACCTGCTATTTGTTTAAATGGGTTTTTGTTATTTATTTCCGAAAAAAAAAAAACTTTAAAGATTACTAAACACTTTTAAATTCCTTTAAACTCCCCAACGAAGAACCTCTGGGGTGAATGGATGATGAGTGGGCGGATGGTTTGTTTGAGTAAGTTTTTGTGCATTTCTTACGCAGCGAATTTTTAGGTTGTTGTAATATTTTCTACTTATGTATCCACCTCTTTATTTATTTGTTCATTTTTTTTTATTGTCGCAATGAAGGAGTTTACTCTTTTTTTGATTTCACACTTCTTGTTTGTATCCGCTGCTGTAGTTAGTGTGCTGATAAAGTAAGATATTTCTTCAGTTTTAGTCAACTTTTTCCCCAACAAACAACTGCCTCAGTCTGGGTGTATCGAGAAATTTACCTTTCATGGCAATTACGTAGCTTTTGAGTAAACATAATCGGTTGAAAATCAAGGTGTCACACAGCAACGCTTTTCTGCAATACAGGTTCTTTGCAGAAGTGACTTGTTACTTGATCTGCATCATTCTAGGATTTATCCAACGATTCAGTTCGCTTTACTAATTTAAACTAAGAACTTGCGTATTGACTGTGAAACTTTACTTCTCTTCTCTTTATTTTTGGGAATTTTCGAATTTAAACTTCTTGCATATGGCAGATGCAATACGGATAATTGCTACCGAGAAATTAAAAGGGAAGGCAAATGCCTAAGGGAGTTTAAACAGTCCGAATAGGAACGTGAATGGCTGGACATATGGAAAAAACCATTTAGGATGCTTAAAGATTTGTACGAATAATCTGCTGATAATTATTCAAACTTACTAATAAACCCAACTATTGCTATAGCTACATGCATTATTAATTGCTCAGTGCAAGTTTCCTGCAGATGGCAGTACGAAACATTACTACCGAGAAATTGTATGGAACACAAATCCCTGAGGAAGTTTAAGCAGTGCGAATAGGATCACAAGTGAATGGACGAATTGAAAAATTTAGGAATTTACCTAAGTATTTAGACGGATAAACTGTCGTTGAATACTAAAGCTACTAAACCTCAATGTTATCAAGGGAGAAAGTTTCTAAAGAAACTGTTTCGCTGCGTCGGTGGGGGTAACAAGGTAATTTGGTTTAGTTTGTCAACTAAGTTCAAATTTTAAATTGGCCATCGTAAAGGGTTTGAAAGCTGACGCTTCGAGCGTTAGCCGAAGGGCTAACGCTCGAAACGTCAGCTTTTTTAAAACTCTTTACGGTGGCCAATTTACAATTTCAACTTAGTTGATAAAACCAAATTGCCATACTATAATCATATTATTGTTGCCATAATTATCAATTCTTTTATGTTTATCTCTGTTAACATTGTTTTCCTTTTCTTATATTTCTTCTAAATTGTTAATAATTTTCCGATGCAAACCAATGCCGCCATTTGGAGTACACACCTAAAAAAGCATTAGACGGCAAGCGTCACGTAAACCACGTGATTCGTATCGTTGAAGTCATGACAATGAATTTTTGTGAGATCATGTGTTACATGGAGCCTGACTGTGTCAGCATTAATCTTGATAAACGAGTGGGTAGACATGGAGGGTACAAATGTGAATTGAATAATGTTACTCACGAAGGACACAAAAGCGAGCTGAAGAAAGAAGAAAATTATTTTTATCATGCAGCTTAGGTAGGTGTTGGATCATCAGCAAAAACTTATTTTCAGCGACGAAAATCTACTTTCTCAACCATAGGTGTTGAAATGATAGCTATAATTCTAATATTACTACAGATATTTTTAAATCTAGTACTATCATTACGCCCCTCGTTTTCTAACTTATCTTCAGTCGCCTGCTCTAAATCTAAAATTTAAAGATGATTGATCACCCATGCAACCTGCGACATCAATATTTCAACGTATGATACTAAGATTGTTAATACATTTTCTCCTTTTGGCTTCAGAGCGCTTGTGTTGAAAGCCCTTGCGATAACAATGCGACTTGTCAAAGCGGTTTTACCGAAAAAGGATATCGCTGTTTGTGCACCACTGGATTCAAAGGTGCAAACTGTAAAAAAGGTAAATCTTGCCATGTCAACTCGCGGTCGTAGACTTGTTTGGGTTCAGAGTTTTATACACAACTTCTAAAAGTATCTGTAAAAGTTTAGGCCCGATTTTCGCAAATTATAGCCATCTTTCAACTGGCTTGAACAGAGCCAATTCTGTCCAATGTGAATGCGTGCCGAAATCTCGATAGTGGACTTCAAGTTAATTTCTTGGTCCTGTTTGGTAGCTACGCTCGCCTGGTTCTCCTACAGGGAGCTGCAAGCTGACATGTTTAGCTTTGACAGAGTTGGAATGGCTTTTTAAGGCGCCACAACTACTTATCTTGAATACGCTCCTGCATGTTTGCAATTCAAAAGACGCCATGTTAATTTCTTCAAGAGAAGCGGGTACAGTCGCGCTGTGGCAATCTACTATGGCAACCATCGTGCGGCATTTAATATCGAACTTATTGCTCTGCATGGTGATGTTTCTTCAAACCTCGGCCCACTAGCGAGAAATGACACCACAGATGGAAATTTTACGATTTCGAACTCGAACATCCCACCTTCCCGATAAAATCAGATGTCAGATCTCTTTCTCGCCATCTTGAAGAGGTAAAGACTCAGATGACCCTTAATGATTTTGATGTCTTTGCAATGAGTGAAACCTGGCTAAATTCCACTTGGAGCGACTGCATGATTGCTTCGAAGAATTATCAGATTCACCACTATGATCGGAGCGACTCAAAAAGAGGTGGTGGGGTTGCCCCTTATGTTAACAATTGTCTCCTTTGTCGTCGAGTTCGATTGTTGGATTCATCCATTTAGCTCGAAAATCTCTGCCTGGAAATGAAACAACATCGATCAGGCCCAAAGATTTTATTCATTGTTATTTACCGCCCACCGTACCGGCTCAAGTCCTGATTTCTACAAATTTCTTGACCAATTAATCGGCATTTCTATGAGCAGGTATAACGAAGTAATTGCGGTTGGTGACTTTAATATCGACTTGCTAGCAGTAAATGGGTCTTGTAGGTTATTTACAATGTTTCGGGACGCAGGAATGAAACAGATCGTCTCTTCTTCAACCCCTACAAGGGTTGCTCGATGTTCGGCCGCGTTGCTAGATCATGTTTATCTTTCGCATCCAGAGCGGATCATCGAAACCCTAGTCCCAATATATGGACTGAGTGATCACTATCCAGTCTGCTTGTACACAAGTTTCGCGACCTTAAATCCCCCAAACTGCATCATGATACCATCATATATCGAAGCTTTAATAATTCTGACATTAACAGTTCTATTTACGATTTAGATACCGCTCCATGGTCAGTGCTTGATATATCCCAAGATGTTAACGACAAGGTTGGACACCTGGGAGCTGATTTTCAATAGTGTAATCAACCAGCACGCACCCATTGTCGAGAAAAGAGTAAAGCGGAAAAAGCTGCCTCCTTGGATGAATAGCTCTGTCATTGATTGTATCCGAAACAGAGATAAGTTCAAGAAACGTGCGAAAACTAATGTCCTAGCGAATACCATGTATGAGAAGCTAAGGAATCAAGTTGTCAAAACGATCGCTAACGCAAAATCGGCCCATAAGAGAAATGAAATCACTGAAAATATGGGTAGCCACGAAAAACTCTGGAAAACTCTTAAACATGCAGTACCAACATATCCGATTCCTTTAACACCCTCTTTCATTGAAATGGATGGCTAAGAAATAACAGACCCACTTTCCATGGCTGATGCTTTTAACTATCGATCATTTCCGGGACTAACATACAGCGGGCTGTAAACGTGGCTCAGGTCACAGTCAACGAACAGGTATATGCTAACATAGAGGCTAGCATTTCACACTTTATTAATGCTCGCATTGATGTCTCTACGCAGTTTGATATCCCCCTCATGACCAATCAAGAATTTGAAGAATATACAAAGCGCATAGGAGGAAATAAAGCCACAGGCCTGGATGGGATTGGAATTCAAATTCTAAAACTAGCACTAATGGCGATATCTAATTGTTTGACCAACATCTACAATTCTCACATCAGTAAAGCCGTTTTTCCGGATAAATTGAAAACAGTAAGCTAACTACTGTCTACAAGAAAGACTCACCTCATGACAGAAACAGCTATAGGCCTATCTCAATCCTGCCAGTTATCTCTAATCCTCTTGAAAGAGATATTGCGTCATGCTACTTAAAATACCTATGGGACAATAACCTTCTATACAGCAAACAGTCTGCCTATCGCTCACATCATTCATGCGAAACTGTCCTGTTGAACCTCACAGACAACTGGCTGATGGCTATCGATAAAGTGTTTTGGGTCGATATTTTTGGATCTGAGCGAAGCCTTGGACTTAGTGAGTCACGACATTCTATTATCTAAAATCGCTAAATACCACGCTAGTGATCCAACCTTGAGATGGTTCAAATCGTATTTATGCGATCGAACTCAAACATGCGCTATTTCTGGATCACTATCCAACCCTCTCACGTTGCCACAAGGCGTTCCACAAGGATCAATTTTGGGTCCCGTCCTCTTTTCACTTTATATTTGCCTATCAACTTCTGACCCCGAAATATATGCTGATGATACAATGCTATGGACCTCCGATCACTCCATTGATCGTATCCAACAGAATTTGCAAGTCAGCCTAAACAATGCTAGCAATTGGTTCAAGTTAAACAAAATGGTACCTAACACAAAGAAGACGAAACACCTACTCATAGCTACGCGACAGAAATTGAAATACGCTAACAACCCAACCTTAGATCTTTACTTAAATAGCAACAGAAGAAGCCAAAGATGAAAAACTCTCAGGCGTCAAGATCGACAAGCACATTAGCTGGCACAACCACATGAGAAAAATGTATTGTCCTAAGGCTTACTAGCTAATAAAACAACTGGTTCAAAATTATCTTCTCCTATGGTCAGCGGATCTTTCTTAAAATCTAGTCTAACTCGTTTCAATTGTGTGAAACCAATTCGGGTTTTAATCAAATTGTCTGTGAGCCACATAGGTCCGAAAATGTATTATGAAAGAGTTATGAGGTGGGCGACTGAACCGAGGTCGCTTAAATCCATTGGTCACTGGGGTTCAGTGCTGCGAAATAAATTTTCCTCTTATCTAAAATGCACAGTCTTTTTAACGTAAAGAGGGTATTTAGTTCTTTCTAGCGAGTACTGTGGTGCAAAATGGGGAATTGAGGCACAAACCTAACACTGTGGATCGTTTCGATTCCTTTCGATCTAATGTGGAGAAGAATCGCGAGAACGGTTAAAGTTTCTTGGCTGATTTAATAAATTCAATTATATCATGTAAACAGTGGTGGCTAGATCGGTTAGTAACACTTTTGCAGTGAAAACGAGTGATACTATTTTCTAGTTTGAAAATATATTATGTTATATATTATGTTTGCAGCAAATTCTAAGAACTGTCGAACGCAAAGTTAGTAGTGGGCGAACTAACAAAAGAGCGCAACCTCTATAGCCTGGTACGCGAAAATAAGAACACAAAAAATCACATATCAACTGAATTTACTCTTAAAAACACCTTGAAACGCTTTCAATTAGTTTTAATTAGGAAACACGTGTTTGATTAGCATCTTTACATAACTAATTCTTTTTATTTTGGCTTTACATATTTTATTTTCTGGGAAGAAGAATTCAATTATTTTCATCCTAACATGGAATACAAGCAGTATTCCATGTTAGGATGAAAAGTTGAGAATCTTTACAGCTTGGGAATACTTTGTTGAAGGGTAAATGCGTCTAGCTTAATTTCTGTTCTGTATTTAAACCGACGTTCTTTGTCAATAAAATTATCTTAATACGCTTTGTCAGTGCAGGCAGTCGCGACAATCAAATGATCTCTTTAATTATAACATAACCAAAGCAAACCGCGCGCTCTGATTGGTCAATTTAGTGTCCCCCATTTGCCCATGGGTGTACGCTGCTGACGTGAGCAAATGCAAAGAATATTTTTCCACGCGCGCTTGTTTTTTTCTGGCCACGTAAGATTTGTTAAATAAAAGGGAACTCTTTAGCTACAATGTATCAATGTTATGTTATAAAACAAATGGTAAACACCACAGCGTACACTATTGAGTTATGGATGCACTTGGGAGGTTTGCTAAGCACTCAAGAAGCTAGAGTCGCTCTCGGCTATCGCCTCGAGCGACTCTTTCGCTTCTTTCGTTCTTAGCAACCTCCCGCGTGCATCCAAAACTCAATAGTGTACGCTGTGGTGTTTACCATTTGTTAACTAAAGGAAACGACGTCAATGTCAGAGGTTCCCAATAAATTAATGACTTTACGTTGTTCAATTTACATGATCAACTCAGTTTCTAAAAAGCTATAAAACCAAATGATCTTGTAATACCCGACCTTTAAGTGATTTCTACAAATCGTTTGAACTTAAATGCAGAGCTGAGGACATCTCGCGTTTTTTTTTAGTAATTGTTTAGGGATGCATGCATACAAAAATAGTCAGTTCTTTAAAAATAAACATATAAAATTGATTTTGTGAAATCGCTGTATCGCCGTTCTCAAATTGGCCTTTCATTCTCCAGTAGATAGACAGCTATATTGTAAACAGATTTTCAAAGTCCGGTAATTTCTTTGGAAGACACTAGCAATGTACGCAGTGAATAAACTTGAAAACAAACTTACACTTGGAACTTGTCTATTGGATGTTGTTGAGTGCGAGCAAGAAAATACGAGTCGTGTTTAACAATGATAACAAACAATAACGAAGCAAAATCCCCACAATCAGTTACTCACCGGCTGAGCAACACAGAAATTATTTCCCGACGCCGATCAATCTCAAGATGCGCTTGCTTTTTGCAGTTTTTTTAATCGCAAATGTCCTCGAGCTGATTGCTGTCTTAAGCGACGCCAGACAACAATCTTGTACCGCCAATCACTGCGCTGAGATCAGCAAAGACATTTAGACGCCTGAAACGAAAATGAACGATCTGATTGCGCTGGTAAAGGACGCTTTGCCTCTGAAGCCTCCAGGTACTTTTTTGGATCATATTTTGGGGAGTGGCATTTGATGTTTTCATGTTCAAAGTGTTCTCAACTCGCTCACATCTTCACACCGCAGTCTTTTCTTTCTTACAGCCAGTCCCTTCTCCTCTTGCAAGGAGCAGTACGACAAAGGAAAGTAAGGAAACAGTACGATGTTTTCATTTCAAAATTCCAAATAGCTCGCTTGATGTTTAGAGACCATTGTTGTAGGTATAAGGACCCTTCTCATTCATACAGCTGACTCAATCCGTTATATGCTCCCTTCTGTCATAAGTTCGAGACGAAGCAAAGTGTATCCACTGGTGTTTGGTTCTCAAAAGATTCCAGTTTACTGTCACATGGGAAACTTTGGATGTGGCGGTGGAGGATGGACACTGGCTATGAGGATTGACGGTGCAAAGGTAAACCCCTTGTCTTCTTTCAGAACCTCTTGATTTATTGAAACTGAAAAAAGAAATGAAATAAAAATGTCACTCTTTATTTCAGAGAACCTTCCATTACAATTCCCATTTCTGGAGCGACAGAAATGTCTATCACCTTGGTGGAGGCAGGACTGGCTTTGATTTACAAGAGACTAAGTTACCGACTTACTGGAACACACCCTTCTCCAAGATTTGCCTCGGTATGAAGATTGGTCATCAGCTCCGGTTCATTGTCATCAACAGGCACGCCAACTCACTCTACTCACTGATCGCTGATGGGAAATACCGTGCTACGGCACTTGGTCGTAACACGTGGAAGACGCTTATTGGCTTACAGGCCTCATTGCAGCCCAACTGTAACAAAGGATTCAATGCTGTAGGTGACAACCATCTTCACTCCAAAGCAAGAATCGGCATCACAGCAAACCAGCAGAATGACTGCTCATCGTGCGACTCCAGAATCGGTCTCGGTACTGGAGGGCTGTTTGATGACTCCAACACCTGTGGCAATCAAGCAACACACTGGCGAGACAATGGAAACAAGCATATCAAGGTCATGGGGTACATCCTGGTGCAGTGACAAGGGACACAGTTGACTTTCTAAATTTCAAGCCGAGAAGCCATCATCAAGTAGCAAAAATGTAGTATTCTAAAGCCTAGAAGCTAGTAAAACAATGGGTTTAAAATTCTCTTCTCCTCTGATCCGATTTATCTCAATTATAGATTTTTTTGTAGTGAGTCTAAGACGTGTTAATTGTGCAAAGCTAATTCAAGTTTTAAGAATGAGGTAAATATTGGCTACGAAAACGTATTCGGTGTTCATTATTGGTCCACATGGGAGCTGTAGGCTAAGGAAAGTCACGATCCGATCACACACCTAAAGGTGATACACAAACATGGCGAATTTTGATTTTTTTTGGAGCCCACAGATATTAATTATTAATACGAAAAAAATAATTGGCTCAGATACGAGAACTAACGTAACCCAAAAAGTAGTACTGCGTAAAATATTGCCTACTTTTCTCGCTCTCATTAGAATCAACTACTTTTTTGTACCATTTGCTTAAGACGGCAGTTTCCGCGTGGAAAACGAATGAAGGTATTAATTTAATCATTAGTACTTCAACGGAACGGATTTCCTTCCGGAATATTCTCGTTAGTCATGACCTCTTACACCACAACTTCAGATGACACCTTTTAATTCATACCGGTAAGTAGTCCTAAATGGATCAATCAGATTTCTTTTCCAAAATTTATAGAAAAGAATTTTGTAGCTACCTCATGCAAAAGAAAGGATAGTTTTGGAACTAGTCATGATCAGTCGTCCCCTACAGACCATGGAGGGTAAGAGTTAAACAAAGAAAACTGACTACCAATTTAATGCCATGTCTCTAACAGTGTTGCACGGATAAATGACAGTGACTATGGACAGGACTTAGAAAATCATCCTAGTATTTTGGCCATTCATGAACATTATAGGGACATCAATACACCATTTTCTTTTGATTTTCGCTGTACCAACTGTGTGCAGGTTAAAAAATTGCTTAAAGAAGTTAATGTGAGCAAGTCGAGTGGTCACGACATGATACGGCCATGATACCGGTTAAAGAAGAAAAGTAAAATTATACGAAGGCTTACAAGAAACTTAGCTGCATTATTGAAATATTTTTCGTTACTTTTTGGACCAATTAATAGATAGATTAACACAGAATACTTGCATCCGCAGAATGATGAAAATAATCTATGTTCTCCTCCAGCTCATGTTCGTGTCCTTCGTGAGTGACATTATTCAGTTCGCAGAGATACTTTCCACGTTCCTCTGCTCTTTTATCGAGATTAATACTGACACAGTCGGGTTCCATGTAGCACACGTTCTTACAAAACCCTGCGATCATGATTTCCACCACGCGAATCACATGGTATACCAGGCGTTTGCCATCAAAGGCTTTTTCAAGTCCAAACTCCAAAGTGCGGCATTCGTCTGTGTCACTGAAGTCTGGAATTAAACAAAAACCTAGAATGAGCGTAGTAGTAGTAGTAGTAGTAGTAGTAGTAGTAGTAGTAGTGTTAGTAGTAGTAGTAGTTCTTTATTTAATGTGGCACCACACTTAGCTACAAGCTACCTACCAGGAATCCCACAACAAAATACAGAATAAAAATTACAACCTACATCAAGAAACTATGTAAATTAAGTAAAATGTTTTTACAAAAAGGATATTTCAAAATTTAAATATATATTTGTATACATGTGTAGTAAAACAGAGATCAAAAACTAAAAAGTTAAAATTTTAGGCGACGGATATCGTGAAGAAACGTTCTTGTGCCAGCCTTTGCGCGTATAGCATCTGGTATCGCGTTCCAAGTCTTAGCAGCAAAATAACGAATTGACTTGAGACCATGCTTGGTACTGTTAACCTTAGGTAAGGAAAGCATGTTACTGCCTCTTAAATTATAATCAGTCCTCCTTGGTTTAACTAAGTCAGTAATAGGTCTGGAAGCCTTATATAGATAGCAGTTATTGACCGTTAGCAACATCTCTTGAGTCCTACGACTCTTCGATGTCGTATGCAAGCCGATACAATCGTGCAAGTCTTCTTATAAAATACCGTTATCTTTGTAGACATGATCTAAGCGCACGTTGATTTACCCTTTCCATTTTCTTTGTAATCCTTTCCCCACAGTGGTGCCATATCTGGCTACAATAATCAAAGTGAGGTAAAATAAATAAGAGACAGGATATTTTTAAGCCTATTAAAAGCATTAACCTGACCCGACACCTTTCGAAAGATCGATGCAACATGAGTATCAAATTTGAGCTTGTCCTACAATGTTACACCTAATAATTTTATTTCACTGGAAGTAGGTATTAGCCTCCCTGCACATTCTAACTGGAAATCACAATCAGTGTTTCCTAAAACCAAACCCTGATATTTGTCTGGATTTGCTAACATCCCATTCTGTCGAAACAATTGTGTTGAACTGGCTAAGTCTCGGTTTATACCTTCCTCCAATGCTAGGGAATCATGGTGTGATAAATAGAGTTTAGTGTCGTCTGCATAAAAAATTTACTGTTGACTATTAAGCCCTTCAATATCAGTCGCGCCGAGTGGCGAGATTAATAATTTAACACTTCAATGATATTTTTTAAAAATAGATCTCAAAAAAATACATTTCATAAGTCACATAGGGTATTATAGAAATCTTCTAGATGTGCTTCTTAGAAGTTGGAAATATCATATGGTCAAAGCCTCCATCATAATTTTTTCAGACTACTTATCTCACCGCGCGAGTTTTTACAAAATATAAAGCTCTGTGCTAAGTTAACTGGACTGAATATTTTAAAGGAACCTCTTATTAATAAGTAGTCAGTTTCAGTTGTTACGGTGGTACAACTTTATGGCAACATTATATTTCCAAGTAGGTTTCATCTTTGATAATTTTAAGCCGAGATGAAAGAGAAAAGAGAATGAGATTTTCCTTGCTCCATTCGCTTTGCAACGAATTCTCGATGCTCATGCAGATTTGTCAAATTGCTCTAGAATGATCTTAGCACCACTGGCTTTCAAACCTGCACTGCCACCTGAGATATCTACATAATACTGCACATGACAAATGTCAGACAGGAATGGATCTCCTGAATTATAGAGAAAAAAGACGGTGATTCTCCATCTAAAATTAAAGATCCTTTCGAACCATGTTCGCAAAAAACTTCAAAATAACTATAAGAAATTGTCTGCTTTGTCTCTATTTCGTCCATAGAACAGATGCAAGCCATAACTTCTAAAAGCCCATCAAGATCTACTAAAAAATAATTTATTAAGTCATGAAAAGCTTCAAAAATTTAATTTATAAAAGGCTGATCTACCACAAAAACAAGAGGAAAAACTCCATCGTTGGTAACTAAACAAATATGCTTTAAAACAATAGCAGTTCTTAAACAGTGTAAAAGTTTATTTTTACCATATTTTTTCCGCTAATGATAGGTTTAAAACTAACCTTGTGTTGCAGACATCATACTGCACAATGGCAAAACAAGACAGATATAGATCAAATACGTATACATCATCGAGAAGAACTCATTCAGAAAGTTTTCCGAGAGAAGTGTAAATTCATGTCCAACCCTACATGCAGGTGAAGCGATCTAAGAACTATTTTTTCTTGGGCATAACCTTCTAATCTATTTTCAGCCAATAGAAACTCAGCTGTTGCGTGAAGTTTAGTTATTCAAATACTTCATTTCGTGTCAGGACGATGGAATAATTAATAATTTACTTGTTTTTGCTTTTTTTGTCTAAGAGATTCAGTCTTTGGCTATTGTTAAGTCAATTTCACTGAACCGGCCTTAAATTCTTCTGTTACTTTGATTATCTAAAGAGGTCTTCATGTTCCTGTTTTTGTTAGTATATTGATCAGGTTGTTAGGTAAACTGATTCGACAAAGAATCGCATGTGGATTTAAACACTTTGAAAGCATTCCTATCTTATTGCTGGATCATAAACTTCTCTGAAGGGAAAAGAAGCTTTTACGGGTTTATTGTAATGTATATTAGTCAGCTTTCAAAAAAAAAAACAACTGCGTAGGTCTTATTGTGTGGCCTACTTTGCAGTATGACGCTTTGAGCAAAAGCAGTATTTACTGTTAGCCATCTTTCTTTTTTGGGAATTTTCGAATTTAAACTTCTTGCATATGGCAGTTGGCAGTACGGATAATTGCTACCGAGAAGATAAAATCATCATGGAAGTCAAATGCCTAAGGGAGTCGAAACAGTCCGAATAGGAACGCGAATGGATGGACAAATGGATAAAACCATTTAGGATGATTAAAGATTTATGCAAATAATCTTTCGATTATTATTCAAACTTATCAATAATCCCAAGTATTGTCATAGTTACATGTATTATAAATTGCTATCTGCAAGTTTCTTGCAGATGGCAGTACGAAAAATTACGGCCGAGAAATTTAATGGAACACAAATCCCTGAGGAAGTTTAAGCAGCGCGAATAGGATCGCAAATGAATGGACGAATTGAAAAATTTAGGATACTTAAGGTAACTGAAGACAGTTTTTGATACCTTTGTTTCTTTCACCATTTTCTCTAAAACCCTTGCATGATTTCTTGGTCACCAAAACTGGCAGCTAGCAAGTTAACAACACAAACTTTGTCTCTTTTTTATAGTTAAGCTGACGTATGTGCCGTTGCCATGGCTACGTGAATAGATAGAAACAGGCAATTCAAATCGGTTTTGTTAATTTGTAGAAAATCTAGTCATTAGATTTTCTTTATAACCTGCATGCAACAAGTTTGTAACGATACTCACAAGTTAACACCATTTTGCTAACAATTTAACAGAGAGATCTTCAGTTCATAGACAGGTAAAAACAAGCGATATAATATCCCGAGGTTTCGGCGACTTCATGACGCCATTATCAAGGGTACAATTATCCCTTGTTCAAGGTTCACTCGATTTTCTAGAATTTCCTTTGTTTAAAATCAATTTTTTTCAATACTCCAGTTACTTATTTCCTAAAGTATTTTCGTGCCAAATTTCGTGAAATTCTAATGAGTGGTTCTCAAGAAATAGGGATATATTCCGAGAAAGCAATTTTCCATTCAATCGCAATTTTTTGACTTACTACGCATGCGCTGCATTAAACTGGGTTCTTTCAGTAACAACGAGAAAGCTGAGAACTGCTGGGTTCTTTGCACCGTTAACTTTTCTAACATATCTTTGTAATAAAAGATTAAAGCCTTCAATACACTGCGCCAACTATAGAGAAAAATCGCACAGATAGTGCGGGTACGCGTTGAGTAATTAAAATGACCACTCTTTTGACGGCATGTTTGTTTTTACAATCCTTGTGCGCGCGCTGAGTTGCATCAGCAAAAGCGCGCGCGAAAACTTTTTTCAGCCAATTCTTCAGCCTCCTAAAGGTGTCTCGTACCAGTTTCCTCGCGCGGGGAACAGGTCACTCTTGCGTGACGCGCGCGAGAGAAACATGCGAAAGAAGCGCGAGATCAAAAGATGAAAATTCAAAACAAAGATGGCAGCGCGTGGAATTTTTTCTACTCTTGTGAGAAGTTTACCTAAGACCTTGTATTTGATGTGTTGAGCGGCTACTGTGAATGCAGGAGATAAAAATTAAGATAACGAAGACGATTTTCGGATAAGTAAAGGTTGCTTCACTTCACATTTAAAAGAAATATTCAACCGATATGAAATCTTGCGACGGCGAAAAAAGAAGGACTCAAGTGAAGGATAATCTGCATGAAGTGGAAGAAGACTTTGAAACTTCAAGGAAAATAATATGATATAGCCAGAAGTCATGTGTAGGATTTTTAAGATGAGCTCGGGAGGCTGTCTTTGAAGGCTGTTTAATGTTTCAATCAGATCGTAGGTGCTCGCGCGAGCACACGCAATTGTTAGCGGTAGCTAAAACAGATCATGAGCAAATGTCGATCTTATAGAATCCAGATTTTTAAATGCGCGAGAACGCGCGTGGAAATTGCAAAACTCACGAAAACTATTGCATGAAAACAAGTCCGGTGACCCCTTCTTTTTATTGTTCCAATATGATAATAACATCGAAAGGAATCATCAGAAAAAAGACTAGAAAATTCTACAGAAGGAAATTTGTGATGTGTGAAAATTGCCCTTTTTGTAGATTTTCTGAAATTCCGCTTCGTAGAATTTTTTAAAAATCTTTGTCCATTTTCCTTTTCAAGTGCCAAAAGCAATTACTGAGAAAAATCAGGGTATCACCGGTTTAGTTTTCGAATTATTTAAGCCACAAGCTAAAAAATGCGTCTGAATGAGCCTATGAAAGCGTTGTCACGGAAACTGCTAGTGACGAAATGACACGTATTTTTGGATAATCAATGATTATGTAATTCATCCCCGTAAAAGTGTTCAACTGGCCTTGGTCAGTCTTTCTGTTGTATTCTTTCAAAGTTACAAACCATCAAAAAGATGAAAACTGGTACGAGCCACCTTAAGGAGGCTCGAAAGGGTTTTTTCGACCGCGCGGAGAATGAATTCCAAGGTACACGCAAGCAAATTACTCGCGAGAGTAATAAGCGATGGCGCGCGCGATCAGATCCGCGGCCGAGTTGTAAACAAACATGGCCGCCATGAGCGTTTCAAAATTCCCTGGTACCTCTATTGTTTCCTGCGGAAGTGGTTGTTTGAGAAACAAAAATGGAAAGTTTTCTTCTTGAAAGAAGGTAGGAAAATGTTTTAATGGCAGGGCGTTTGCCGAAAGTGGTCAAAAAAAGTTTATTTAACGAGCTAAAGGAGGATGGTGAAGTCAACAACCCATCTATAAAGTCGCGACGAGTGTATTCGGTACGTCTTATTTTGTTCCGCGAAAATTTTAAGTGGATACTTCTGAGTGCTACGATTTGTTTCGCATTGAATTTGATTCCTAATAAAATGAAATGACCGAGAACTTTCCTAAACAACTCACCGGAAGATGAAAAGCAAAATGAAATCATTGTTGAATCCAGGGTGGTAAACGAAAGTATGTTTTATGAACGAAAATGGAGAAGTGTAAATGTTGCCATAAAAAAACAACATAATTTTCAGTAAACAAGAGATCGTAAAAATGTAGATGAGACTTCAATTCAAATTCAACCAGAAACGGTAAAATTAAAATAAAATATTCATCTTAAACTTGTGAGAAAGATTGTTGATATTTCACTCGATAAACTGTAAATTACAACTACGAAAATGCAAACTCGCATTTGTTAAGAAAGCATTGCAAAATTTGCTTTGTTTTCCATTTAAAACGGAATAATGAAAGTTCACGGCCATGACACTGGCAAAGACAAAAAAAAGGAAAATGAAGACAAGGCTTGTTCCTACCTGTAGTACCTTGAAAAATATAGAAATTCGCGAAATCTGTGACGACCAACAAATTACTGTTGTATATGAAACCCTGATTTCCGCTTAGTTTGACGCTCATGACAATCTGGAAGTCGTCAAAGCAAATTCTTTTAACTCCAAATTGTTTTCACTCCTCCACTTCAAATTGCACACAAACAATTATACGGTCAATAATGGTAAATGTGCATCGCCGAATGAGGCCTTCGATCAAGCCATCTTCTCGGAACAATGAGAGGATACCATCCAGACGTCTGATGGAGAGCTTCATCTTTCCACAAACATGGTCAAGAAGCTGGCAGAGGCTGGTTTGTCTCATGTTACACTACAATCTCTGTACGAGAAACTCAACATTAACGGTCTCAATGTTGTACTGGCATTGGCGCCACCTTCAAAATCAACTTGTCATCATATATCCAATTCCGCAAGAGAATTCTCTCCGGAATGTTCTTACATTTCCAACTGCCGTAACGGTAAGCAGTCTGAGTCTCAAATGATGACTTATTTTTTAGGAATGTGTAAAATCACGAAACAATGTGAATTCATCTTCAGGATGTACGATTTTTTCCGCGCTGAGGACATCCACCGATTAAGCGCGGACACGGACTCATCCTCGCGAAAGTGAGCCCTGGAGTCAGCGGTATCGTTTAAAGCGCGTGACCGGATATAAAAGTGTGAGCTGAAATTGTAAAATCCGGAAATAAAGCTTGCTAAGTTGATGAACTAGTATCTCGAAAATTAGTTCGGTGACCTACCCTGATTTTTTGTGTAGAAATTATTTTCATCATTACGCATTCCTGAAGAAAATTTAAAAAAAAATTATCCAGTGGAAAGTTTTTTACATTTTAAAACAGCATTTTCCTATATGATTCAAGTTCTACTCGTTAGTTTTTTTTTATATCACGTATACAGATAGAGAATGTGATGATGTTAAATAAATTAAAAAAAAAAAAAAAAACTAGGTCACCGACTTGGTGTTTGTGATATCTTTCAAAAAATGAGTTTTAGAAGGTCTTTTAGCACTACTGTACTGTTGCCATGGCAACAGATGGTGCCTGACGAGCCCTCTTAAAAGATTGCCCTAACATAGTGTTAAGCATATGTCAAGTCATTATCCCGATGATAAGTTTGACAGTCATGATATCTTTTACTGATTGGCACTTGCTGTTAATTGTGGAAAACCCTTTCGAGCCTCCTTAAGTTAGATTTAGACGGATAAACTGTCGTTAAATACTAAAGCTACTAAACCTTAATGTAATCAAGGGGGAAAGTTTCTAAAGAAAATTTTTTTGCTGCCTCGGTGGGGGTAGTAAGGTAATTTGGTTTAGTTTGTCAACTAAATTCAAATTATAAACTGGCCATCGTAAAGAGTTTCAAAGCTGACGCTTCGAACGTTAGCCGAAGGGTCGAAAACGGTCGAAAACGTCAACTTTTTTAAAACTCTTTACAGTGGCCAATTTACAATTTCAACTTAGTTGATTAAACCAAATTGCCATACTATATAATAACATTATTGTTGCCATAATTATCAATTCTTTTATGTTTATCTCTATTAACATATTTTTCCTTTTCTTCTAAATTATTGAGAATTTTCCGATGCAGACCAATGCCGCCATTTGGAGTTTACACCTGAAAAAGCACTAGACGGCAAGCGTCTCGTAAACCACGTGATTCGCATCGTTGAAGTCATGACAATTAAGTTTTGTGAGAAGATGTGTTACATGGAGCCTGACTGTGTCAGCATTAATCTTGATAAACGAGGGGGTAGACATGGAGGGTACAAATGTGAATTGAATAATGTTACTCACGAAGGACACAAAAGTGAGCTGAAGAAAGAACAAAATTATTTTTATCATGCAGCTGAGGTAGGTGTTGGATCATCAGCAAATACTTATTTTCAGCGACGAAAATCTACTTCCTCAACCATAAGCGTTGAAATGATAGCTATAATTCTAATATTACTACAGATATTTTTACCGCTAGTGCTATCATTATGCCCCTCGTTTTCTGTCTTATTTTCATTGCCTGATCAAAATCTAAAATTTAAAGATGATTGATCACCCAACCTGTGACATCGATATTTCAACGTATGATATTAAGATTGTTAATACATTTTCTCCTTTTGGCTTCAAAGCGCTTGTGTTGATAACCCTTGCGATAACAATGCGACTTGTCAAAGTGGTTTTACCGACAAAGGATACCGCTGTTTGTGCACCACTGGATTCAAAGGTGCAGACTGTAAAAAAGGTAAATCTTGCCATGTCAAACCGCGGTCGTAGACTTGTTTGGGCTCAGAGTCTGAAGAATCTGAATGATTTTGATGTCTTTGAAATGAGTGAAACCTGGTTAAATTCAACTTGGAGCGACTGGACAATTGCTTCGAAGAATTATCAGATTCACCACTGTGATCAGAGTGACTCAAAAAGAGGTGGTGGGGTTACCGCTTATGTTCATCATCATCATCATCATCATCATCATCATCATCATAGTTTATTTAATAAAGCAGGTTGAGGGATAGGCAAGACATTACGTCCTGATGTGGACCTGCACCAATTAAACTATCAATTAATAAAAACCTAATTAGTGAATAAACCGAAAATGGGTATATAAATAATGACAATTGAAAGAAATAAATATTAATAACAATACAGAGTAAATGTTAAAAGTGGTTAAAGCTAACAGATTTGTTGAAAACGCTGCAGGAAGCTTTAGCAAAACTGATAGATTTCAGAATTCTCTTATTTTTCCTGAGTTTTCTCATGAAAGAAGTTAAGTTTGAACAGTTCTTGTTGTCTTCAGGAAGGAGGTTACAGGATAGTGCAGCTCTGTGCTTAAACGAAGATCTTCCCATTTCTGTTCTTGGTCTATGAACTTAACTTTTAAGGATTTTCTTAAGTCATAAGGAGTCTCGGATTTCACTATTGAGTTATTTAGAGGCTCGATGCTATTTCCGTGATAGATATTGTACGTAATAGTAACTAAAAGTCTGCTAATGTAAAATGAAACAATAGAGTTCCAGTGTGTAGCCTTGATGATGTCATCATTGTGGATGCTATGGGGTAGGTTGCAAATAATTCTAGTAGCTCTCAAATGAATTCGATCAATATCATCCGTCAAGGCTGAAGAACAAGACCCCCAGACTACAATGCCATACAAAACGCTAGGGATAATATTTTTATAATAAATGTTTTCTAAGGTTGGTATCGGTAAAAACTTTATCCGATTTAGTACTGCGACTTTGTTACTGAATAACTTACAAACGTTATTTATGTGCTCCTGCCATGATAGCTTGCTGTCAATTGTCATCCCAAGACATTTAGATGATGATTTGTACTCAATAAAGCTCAGTATTACCAAAGGCCGAACGTGGCAGGGGGCCAATAAAGTTCTGGCTAGAAATTATCAGCGCTTCAGATTTCGATTCGTTGGCGATTAATCTGTTAGATTGACACCAGGGGTACAGCTGGTCTAGTACAGACTGGAGTGTTAAGACGATATCGTCCATGTGGTTTCCAATTGTAAAATAGTGGTGTCATCGGCAAACATAAATAATTCACCACTAGTTATTGATTCTGGAAGATCGTTTACAAATATTGAAAATAATTTGGGCCCTAGTATTGAGCCTTGGGGAACTCCATGTGTGATGGTTTTGGGCTCGGACTGATATCCTAATATTTGGAAAAATTGCTTACGTGCAGACATGTAACCGGTAAGCCACGAAAGCAGTTCGCCAGATATCCCAATGGCCTTTAGCTTCTCTAGAAGGATGGTATGGTTCACTGTGTTGAATGCTTTTCGAAAGTCAATAAAAAGCACGCCCACTTTCAGGCCCTTGTCTAGCGCATTTTTCCAGGTCTCTTTTAGGTGAAGTAAGAGGCTTTCAGTTGAATAATTTTTCCGAAAACCCCACTGTCTATGAGATAACAAGCCTTGTGTGTCCAAATGGTTGTTGAGGGCATCACTGACAATGTCTTCTAAGATTCTCCCAGGGATACTGGGGAGGGAGATAGGTCTGTAGTTGTTCACTTCTGTTGGTGAGCCTTTCTTAAATATGGGGTTAACACGTGATAATTTCCAGCTTGAAGGGAAAGATGCATCACATATAATCTTCCTGAAGATTGGTAAAAGACCGTGGATAACGGGGTCACCAATCATGGAGAGGACCCTGGGGGATACTTGGTCTGGACCAGTAGCCTTCTTGGGGTTAGGAGCTTTAATTAGTTTCTTTTTTACCAGTTCCCAGCTCATGTCAGTTTTGTCCCTGGTAGGAGTGACTCTAGTGATAAAGGTGTTTATAGTTGACAAGTTCAAAGGATCAAGTTGCTTAGTGAGATCTTTGCTGACATTCACAAAAAAAGTCATTAGAATACTCTGTCTTCTCTAAGTCATGGGTCATTATCTCCTCGTTGTGATCACAGATTGGACCGATGTTTTTAACTTTATGTTTCCTCAAGACTCGGTTGGTCAATTTCCAAAATTCATTAGAATCATTAGCTTCATTGAATATTTTTTGCCAATAATCAGCTTCAGCACTCCTTAGTAGCTTCTTAGCCTCATATCGCTTCTGTTTGTAGAGACTCCATATTTCGGGGTCGCCTGATGACTTTGCCTTTTTAAAGAGCTTGTATCTTTTTTTCATTTCTTTCCTGATGGAGGTGTTGATCGAAGGAAGAGACTTATCTCTTATTTTAGCATCTCGTGGGGGTAGGTGGTGATGTAGGATTTCACGGTACAGACATTGCCAAGCGTTTACACTGTCATCGATGTCGTCGAATAAACTAGTTATATGCCAGGAAGCCCGGTGGAAGTCACTCCTAAGTTGCCTTGTGTCTAGCGATTTATAATCCTTGTTGGGATAACTTTGGGTTTTGCATTACCTCTTGCAACTTTGAAGACTGCGAATAATAGGTGGTGGTCAGAGATGCCCAGGTCGATGGAGCCAGAGGTTTGGATTTTTGAGGGTTGACAAGTGATCACGAGGTCAATAAGTGACTTGGAGTTGGCACTAATACGGGTGGGCTGTTGATAATGTTTTTTTTAGTCCACAGCTACATAGAATCCCTCGTAGGAGTTTTCCATATTCGGATTCCCTATTGTTAGGTTTGTGCAACACATCAGAGTTGAAGTCACCAACAAGGATTACATTTTTTCTTTTCAGCCAGATATTAGCAATCAGGTCTCTGAAAGAGTCGAAAAAGGAGGAGTCATCAGGTGGTCTGTAGACACAGCCAACAAGGAAGGATTGGGATCTCATGGTGATGTTCAGCCATGATGCTTCTAAATTTGGTCTTTCCCAAGAAACAGAAGAGTATACAGTAAGATCTTCTTTAAAATATATCAGAACACCACCTCCACAGGAACCACGATCCCTTCTCACAAATTTATATCCAGAAATTCTGATCCATTCGTGTGACACGCTTGAGTTAAGATGGGTCTCAGTAATACCAAGAAGGTCAAACTTGATCTCATACAAGAGGTGCTGGACCTCATACAGCTTGTTTATAAGGCCATTGATGTTGAGATGACCAATCTTAAGGTTCTCATCGCCAACTGTTTGTTTAAGAACGAGAAAAGGATCTTCCTGGGATTCTGTAAGCTTGATTTCGTTTACATTCGAGGTAGCAGTTGTAAGTGGGGATTCATTTCGGGAGGTATTTGCAGTAATCTCAGTGGATTGTTAGCAGCGAAGACAAGACCACTCGAACATTGTCAGGCGTTGCAAGTTTTTGCAATCGTTAGGCTTGATGTTACCGCATCGGATATGGCACCATTTTTCACATTGGTCACAAATCATGGCTCTGTGGTTGCAAGCGACGGTCTTCAAACAAACAGAGCACTTTGGAGGAATGGAGTTCGGACCAGGATTGAGGGAAAAATCGCCGCTTCTAAGGAGACGACTTTGTTGAAAACTTGTTTCGGAGTTGGCATAGTAGTATGTCCTCGAACCAAGATATCTTCCACCATATGGGGCGGAAACAAAATTGCGGACGTGCTCACACGTTGGGAAAGGCTGCAATTTCGGTGCAAAATTTTCTCTAGGAGACACAAAAATTCTGAGCTGGAAAGCCGAGTCGCTTAGAGAGCGGTTCCAAACTGAGTTTTGACCAGAGTAAGACAGAAAGCAGAACAAATTCAGCAAAAGTACGGGGACGCCAAATACACGTCTGACCGTCATTACACCGCTGACCAAAAAAAGGTGTCGTCGAGTTCGATTCTTGGATTTATCCATTGAACTCAAACATCTCTGCCTGGAAATAAAACAACATCGATCGGTCCCAACGATTTTATTCATTGTTATTTACCGCCCACTGAACTCAAGTCCTGATTTCTACATATTTCTTGACGAATGAATCGACACTCCTATGAGCAGGTATAACAAAGTAATTGCGGTTGTTGAACATCGACTCACTAGCAGTAAATGGGTCTTGTAGGTTATCTAAAATTATTCAGGACGCAGGAATGAAACAGATCGTCTCTTCTTCAACTCCTACAAGGATTACTCGATGTTCGGCCGCGTTGCTAGATTATGTTTCGCATCCATGGCGGATCATCGAAACCCTAGTCCCGATATATGGACTGAGTGATCACTATCCAGTCTGCTTTGTACACAAGTTTCGCGGCCTTAAATCCCCCAAACTGCATCACGATACCATCAAATATCGAAGCTTTAATAATTCTGACAAATAAATTTTTATTTACGATCTAGATACCGGTCCATGGTCAGTGCTTGATATATCCCAAGATGTTAACGACAAGTTGGACACCTGGGAGCTGAATTTCAATAATGTAATCAACCAGCACGCACCCATTGTCGAGAAAAGAGTAAAGCGGAAAATGTTGCCACCTTGGATAAAAAGCTCCCCCATTAATTGTATCCGAACCAGAGATAAGTTCAAGAAACGTGCGAAAACTAATGTCCTAGCGAACACCATGTATAAGAAGCTAAGGAAGCAAGTTGTCAAAATGGTCGCCAACGCAAAATCGGCCCATATGAGAAGTGAAATCACTGAAAATATGCGCAACCCCAAAAAACTCTGGAAAACTCTTAAACATGCAGTATCAACACATTCGATTCCTTCAACGCCCTCTTTCATTGAAATGGATGGCCAAGAAATAAGAGACCCACTTTCCATGGCTGATGCTTTTAACTATCAATCATTTCACCAACATACAGCGGGCTGCAAACCTGGCTCAGGTCACAGTCAACGAACAGGTACTTGCTAACATAGAGGCTAGCATTTTACACTTTATCAATGCTCGCATAGATGCTTCTACGCAGTTTGATATCCACCTCATGACCACTCAACAAGTTGAAGAATATACAAAGCGCCTAGGAGGAAACAAAGCCACAGGCCTGGATGGGATTGGAATTAAAATTCTAAAACTAGCACTACCGGCGATATCTAATTGTTTAACCAATATCTACAATTCTCGCATCAGTAAAACCGTTTTCCGGATCATAAATTCAAAAAAGCAAGGCTAACTCCTGTCTACAAGAAAGACTCACCTCATGACAGGAACAACTGTAGGTTGTCAGTCCTGCCAGTTATCTCCAAACCTCTTGAAAGATATATTGCGTCGTGCTACTTAAAATACCTGTGCCACAATAACCTTCTATACAGCAAACAGTCTGCTTATCGTTCAAATCATTCATGCGAAACTGCGCGTGTTGAACCTCACAGACAACTGGCTGAAGGCTATGGATAAAAAAAAGTTTGTTGGGTCGATATTTTTGGATCTGAGCAAAGCCTTCTACTTAGTAAGTCACGACATTCTACTATCTAAAATCGCTAAATACCCCGCTAGTGAACCAACCTTGAGATGGTTCAAATCGTATTTATGCGATCGAACTCAAACATGCACTATTTCTGGATCACTATCTAACCCTCTCACGTTGCCACAAGGCGTTCCACAAGGATCAATTTTGGGGTCCCCTCCTCTTTTCACTTTATATTAACGACTTACCTCTCTGCCTATCCACTTCTGACGCTGAAATATATGCTGATGATGCAATGCTATGGACTTCCGATCGCTCCATTGATCATATCCAATAGAATTTGCAAGTCAGCCTAAACAATGCTACCAGTTGATTCAAGTTAAACAAAATGGTACCTAACACAAAAGAAGACAAAACACCTACTCATAACTAAACGAGAGAAATTGAAATACGCTAACAACCCAACCTTAGATCTTTACTTAAATGGCAACAGAAGAAGCCAAAGATGAAAAACTCTCAGGCGTCAAGATCGCCAAGCGCATTAGCTGGCACAACCACATCGAATATTTAATTGGGAAGCTGAAGTCTAGAATCTATTTGCTAAAATGGGCGAATGGCTACCTTGACCTCCACTGCAGAAAATTGTTATTAAATGCGCTTAATAAGCCTGTCTTTGAGTATTGCTGTTCGGTTTGGGGTAACGCCCCTAACGATCAACTGCTGAGAATACTTAGAGTTCAGAAACGTTGTAGTAGGCTAATATTACATGCTAGTTTCCACGATAACTCGGTTCAAATGTTCAAGAAACCACAGTGAATGCCCATTGATGATGTAATATGTATGAAGAAATTGTGCAGTGTTCAAAATTGTGAACGGAGAGCGTCCGCATTATTTTACAAGCTATAGATCTTATGTAAAAAACACCCATTCTTATAATGCGCCAGCTTCTTTTCACGATCATCTGGCCGTGCCGAAATGTTGCTCCAACGCAGGCCTTCGAACATTTCATGCGAGTGCCACTAATGGAACCGTCTGGACGACAAATCTAAAACTATCAGAGATGAAAGCAACGTTGAGAATCTCTTAGTGCACAAAAATTAAAAAGTAATTCAGATCGCGAACATTTTACTATCTATAGAACGATTTGAATATATTTATGTGCGTGCTGTTCTTCAGTATTAATCTAGTTTTTATAATTCTTTTAACACAGCGCACAATGTAAACTACTGGGTTACCAGTAATTATGTTAGCTATTAAAGTTTATTTATTTATTTATCTCTTGGTTAGAGAGCTGCTCCAATATTGTAAGACTATCATGTCGGATCCCACGCAAGTGTCAATTTGTTTTTTACATTTTATTTTTACATTCGCAATGATGACGATCTAATTTGCAGGTGTCGATGAGTGTGCTGCAGGAGCACAAGAATGCAGTAAACATGCTGTTTGCAACAATACTGAAAGTTCCTACAGCTGTTCGTGTAAATCGGGATATTCTGGAGATGGAAGGACATGCAAAGGTGAACTAGACCAGAACCCTAATTATCTTGACGAACAAAGGAATAAAAGTTAAAGAAAAAAACGTGTTCAACCCTATAAATGATCAAATTAATCACGTGATTAGGGATTTTCCTTGCTAAGTCAGTTGCCTTGAATTCTACAGATTTAAACAAGTGTGCCGACGGAACAGCCAACTAAAGTGCTGAAGAAACTAAATAAAAAATATATTCAACCCTATAATGTAGTAACGTGCCTAGTGGGTTTTCCTTACTAAATCGGGTGCTTTGAGTTTACAGATATAAATGAGTGTGCCATTAGAAAATCCAATTGTAGTGTTGATGCTCTGTGCAACATTGTCAAGGAATCGCATCGCTGCAAATGCAAACCAGGATTTACTGGAGATGAAAGGACTTGCAAAGGTAATTAAAACGCAGCTTAGTTTCAGAGGCTAATCTTAATCAATTAAATAGGGTCTGGTGAGTAATGTCTAATTCTCATCAACTAAATACATCAAATCGTACAATAATCAATCCCCGTAACTGGCTCGATGGCCCTATTGGTTAGAGAGCTGCTGAAACATTTGCAAGATTACCTGTCGGATTCTTCTTTGGGCTCAATTCGTTTTACACACTTTATTTTCACATCTGCAATGATGACCATCTAATAAAAGGAGAGTATCTTCAGACTTTGATAACCAACGTGGGTCTCCATTCGTTGTTCATACTCTGCTTTTAAATCTGCGTTAATTTCTAAAGTTAACTGCATTGATGAGATTCTTGCTAATGAAGAGCTTTTTCAGATATGAACGAGTGTGCTTCAGGAACACAAAACTGCAGTGCTGATGCAGTGTGCAACAGTACCAAGGGATCGTACAACTGTACATGCAAACCAGGATACTACGGAGATGGAAATATCTGCCGTTCTGGTAATATTTTTCCTGCGGTATTTCTTAGTTTCTTGAAATGCTTCTGTTTAGACATCATTTATGAGACGTTCTTTTCTGTAAACTGGTAAAAAATAAAGAAACAAACCAACAAAAACAGAACAATAACAAACAAAAAAAGAAAAAAAATATGGAAAAATTCGATAAAAGCCTTGTTAGGAACTATTGAGAAAACAAATTAAAAAGACGCTCGAAGGGTTTGTAAACGCTGCCCTGCGTAAATAGCGGCCTTCTGGTGTGCATTTGAAACTTCAAGTGGTGTGAGAACGAACGGTGAAGCTGTGAGTTGTTTGGACGCATCTTAAATTCTCGGCTCCGTTGCTTCCAGTTTCATCGTACGCATTAGACACCACCGACACCACGAAAACACGAGGAACTAAGCCGCAATAGCTTTGATCTTCTTTGCATGGTGAGTATCTGGAACAATCACAAAGCGTACTAAAGTGAAACCAATACAATTGTGGGTTACTTTCGGCCCTCAATTGGAATCGCTACATGGAGAATTTCAAAGCTATCATAGATGAATGAAGTCGATAACTTTCGTACTAAGCTAGGGACTATTCTTCCTTCTAATCGGTGACCAGTCACACTTTTTAACTTGGATTTGAACGTTATATATTTCTCTTCTACATATAAACGTTGCTCTTAAAAAAAAAATGTTTTTTCTTTCTAAAGGCTTTTTCGCTGTTGATATACCTTTTTTTTTCCCAGCTTTGACATTTAAGGAAATTTTCGACCGCAATGTGTAAGTCAGTAATTAATTAATTTAAAGACAAAAACAAAGCCGAACAGAACTATAGAGGGAATACATTAAAATAATATAACAGTACTGATAATTCGAAAAGGAAGAAGGGCAAGGAAAGCTCTGAAAATGAAGATAATGAGAATTATAACCTTGATAATAATATAATCTTCCACACTTGAATCTCGTTTCGGAGGAATTAGAAAGTACTTTGTATCATTTACTGAATATATAGCTATAGAGGCTATGGCCTTCATCAAATTTCAGCTGTATCTCTCCTATTAAAGAAATACTTTATTAAATAGATCCAAAAAGAGTGGCGAGGTCACCCTGCTCCTAGACTCAAAGCCAATTTCTGTTTTCTTTCACCTGGGAGACTTTGGATGCGGAGATGGGGGATGGACGCCGGTCATGTAGATCAATGGTAATAAGGTATGAATTTATTGGCTAAGAAATTCATTGTGGATAAAGGTCAATGCAAAGATGCGAGAAAGGGGATAGGCAAAATGGCAGCTGTTTTCCTGAAAAAGGTCAAGCGTCGCTTGCTTATCTTCACTGAATAGGAGCCTGAAACAGGCTATTACTGTTATTTCATTAATTAAAAATTAAGAAAAAATTAATTACGTATGATGCACGATCCTCGCAGTAGATAGCGCTATTTAAGCAATAGCGAAAATCAGACCTTAAAAAAAAAAATAATAATTAATACCGCACTTCAAAATATATGAACTTCATATATTTCATTGTATCTGGTCTATCACTTTCACGGGTTTATTACGAATCAACTTAACGGCCTGCTCCCAGTTGGCTTGTTAGCTCAATTGGTAGAGCGCTGCACTAGTATCGCAGAGGTCAGTGGTTCGAATCCCGTACAGGCCTGATTTTTTTCAGGTCTGATTTTCGCCATTGCTTAAAGAGCGCTATCTACTGCGAGGATCGTGCATCATACGTATCTAACACCGCAGTTCAAAATATATGAACTTCATATATTTCATTGTATCTAAAAAATTAATTATTTGTTATAAATTTCAGAGTACATTCCATTACGATTCCCAATTTTGGAGGAACAGAAGTTCTTACAACCTTCCAGGAGGCAAAGCTGGCTTTGACTTTCAAGAGACAAAGTTACCAACCTACTGGGACACATCCTTCTCCAACATCTGTCTCGGTATGAAGATCGGCAATCAGCTCAGATTCATTGTCATCAACAAGCATGCCGAGTCTCTACACTCACTCATCGCTGATGGAAAAAAACGCACCATCTCACTTGGTCGTAAAAAGTGGAAGACACTGATTGGCTTACAGACCTCCTTGCAGCCCCACTGCAACATGGAAGGATTCAACGTGGTTGGAGAGGAACCTCATCAATCCAAATCAAGAATCGGAATCACTGCTAACCAGCAGAATGACTGCTCTTCTTGTGACTCCAGGATTGGTTTTGGTGCAGGACGTCTGCATGATGGCTCCAATACTTGTGGAAACGAGGCAACGCGCGAGCCTGATAATGGAGACAAGCACATCAAAGCCATGGGGTACATCCTGGTGCAGTGACGAGGGACACTGCTAAATTCCAAACTCTTAAATTAAAAACATCATGAATAAGGACAATGTAGTGTTGGGACTTACCAGCTGATTAAATTATGGATTCAGAAAAGTTTCCATAATCAAATAGTTAATCTTCAGTTGAGTACTAGTACATTTGCTGTATTGGTAATTTTCCAAGAAACAAAGAAATTGAATAATAATAAAATTATAATGCAACAGCAAACATCAGAGAATATGAAATTTCAAAAGCACCGGGACAGGAATGACATTTTAAAGGAAAATTCCCTTTCGAAAAGAAGTTTATGAAGGTTTCGCTTCATTGCAAGTTCCCTACATACCTCCTTTGCCAGATTGGTCCCTTAGTTCAATATGCAGTTGACAGCGAAACCAGAACCAAGGTCGATCAACATGCAAATGTTAAGGCGTGTTTATCAACCACGAGTGATGCCATGCCGCAATATTACTCTTATCTGACATCTTCACTTCATTAATTCAAACAAAGTGTTCTACTGTTTTTTGGCTTAAGGAGGCTCGAAAGGGTTTTCCACAATTAATAGCAAGTGCCAATCAGTAAAAGATATCAGGACTGTCAAACTTATCATCAGGATAATGACTTGACATATGCATAACACTATGTTAGGGCAATCTGTTAAGGGGGTTCGTCTGGCATTATCTGTTGCCATGGCAACAGCACAGTGGTGCTAAAAGACCTTCTAAAACTCAGTTTTTGAAAGATATCCCGCAAAACCAAATCGGTGACCTAATTTTTTTTTTCAAATTTCTTAAACATCATCACATTCTCTACCAGTATACGTGATATTAAAAAAAACTATCTAATAGAAATTGAATCATTTAGGAAAATGCTGTTTTAAAATGTAAAAAAATTTCCATCAGATAATTTTTTTTTTAATTTTCTTCAGGAACGCGTAATGATAAAATTAATTTATACACCAAAAATCAGGGTAGATCACCGAACTAATTTCGAGATATTAGTTCATCAACTTAACAAGCTTTATTTCCGGTTTTTGCAATTTCAGCTCACACTTTTATATCTGGTCACGCGCTTTAAACGATACCGCTGACTCAAGGGCTCATTTTCGCGAGGATGAGTCTGTGTCCGCGCGATTAATCGACGGATGGCTTCAGCGCGGAAAAAATCGTTCATCCTGAAGATGGATTCACTCAGACTGCTTAACGTTACGACAGTTAGAAATGAACTCCGGAGATAAACTCCGGAGAGAATTCTCTAGCGGAATTCGATTTATGATGACAAGTTGATTTTGCAGATGGCGCCAATGCCAGTACTCCATTGAGGCCATTAATGTTGAGTTTCTCGTACAGAGATTGTTGTGTGACATGAGACAAACCAGCATCTGTCAGCTTCTGGACCATGTTTGTCGAAAGATGAAGCTTTCCATCGAACGTCTGGATGGTATCTTGTCAATGTTCCGAGAAGATGGCTTGATCGAAGGCCTCATTCGGCGATGCACATTTACGATGATTGACCGAAATAATTGTTTATGTGCAATTTGAAGTGGAAGAGTGAAAACAATTTGGAGTGAAAATATTTGCTGTGACGTCTTCCAGAATGTCATGAGCGTCAAACTCAGCGGAAATTAGGGTTTCATATACATCAGCAATTTCGTGAATTTCTATAATTTGCGAGGTACTAGAGGTATGAACAAGCCTTGGCTTCATTTTTCTTTTTTTTTCTTTGCCACTGTCATAACTGTGAACTTTCATTATTCCGTTTTAAATGGAAAACAAAACAAATTTTGCAATCCTTTCTTAGCAAATGCGAGTTTGCATTTTCGTAGGTGTTATTAAAAGTTTATCAAGGGAAATATCAACGAATTTCCTCACAAGTTTAAGATGAATATTTTATTTTGATTTTACCGTCTGTGGTTGAATTAGAATTAAAGTCTCATCTTTAATTATGGCAACGTTTACACCTCTCCATTTCCGTTAATAAAACTGTCACTGTTTACAATTCTGGATCCAACAATGATTTCATTTTCCTTTTCATCTTCCAGTGAGTTGTTTAGGAAAGTTTTCGGTCATCTCATTTTATTAGGAATCAAATTCAATGTGAAACAAATCGTAGCACTCAGAGGTATCCATTTAAATTTTTCGCGGAACAAAGTAAGATCTACCGAATTCACTCAACGCGACTTTATTGATGGGGTGTCGACTTCTCCATCCTCCTTTCGCTCGTTAAATAAAATTTTTTTGACAACTTTAGGCAAGAATCCTGCCATCCAAACATTTTCCTACCAGCTTTCAAGAAGTAAGCTTTCCATTTTTGTTTCTCAAACAACCACTTCCGCTGGAAACAATAGAGGTGCCGGCAATTTTGAAATGCTCATGGTGGCCATGTTTGTTTACGACTCTCTCTCGGATCTGATAACGCGCGCCATCGCTTATTTCTCTCGCGAAGAATTAGCTTGCGTGTATCTTGGAATCCATTCTCCGCGCCGTCGAAAAAACCCTTTCGAGCCTCCTGAAGAAATTTATTTTCAAGGGAGTAGAATTTTTACTTTATTTTGAGTGAAAAAGTGAGAGTCTTAAGAGCTTGGGACAACTTTGTTGAAGGGTAAATACGTGAAGCTTAATCACTATTCTGTCTTGAAACCGATGGTCTTTGTCAACGTAATTATTTCATTAACCTTTGTCAGTGGCATGGAGGCAATCGCGACAAACAAATGATCTCGCACAAGATGATTTGAACATGGAAAGCTACTGGTACGCTTATCGAGCGGTGTGTATGAGTGTATTAGTATGAGTCTGAGAGTTTAAACTTGTCTCTAAGTCAAAGCAGACATAGAGGTCGCAGTTTCCCTTTTGAAACCTGTATCAGCCCAGCAAAGGTTTCGTGGTGACCAAATGAGGCAGAAAGTAAACTGGTGATCCCTCACTTTTTAAATTAGCCCGTTAAAAAATTCGAAACACTGATCTAGATCAATGACAAATTCGTTAGCCCAAAGGACAGCCCTCAATTTATTTATCGCAATCATTAACGTTTTACTCATTTTATATCAAAGTATATGGATCCATAGTCCATTATAACATAGCTCTGCAAAAGCGCGCGCTCTGATTGGCCTTTATTCTCGGTCCATTTTCCCGTGGGTTGTGCTCAGACGTCACTTTCTTTTGCTTGAGGTGAGTAATAAATAGCAGCAATTTTAGAGAGTGTGTTTCAGCGATTTAGCGATAATAAAATTCTGTACAAGCGTTCAATGTGAAGTTTTTCCGACGTGGGAAGCTGTTTAAATGCTTCCTGCAAAACTGTGCTTGTGAGTTATACAAAATGTCTTTCCTATAATCCTCAGTTATCTATTCTTCTACTGTACTAAATAAAGAAAGTAACAGAGATCAATTCTTTTGAGCCATTCACGAGTTGAATTTCAGCCTGGTGCTCTGAGAAAACTAAACAAATACCGCTCGCAGACATGACGATTGGTCAGCTGGACAACAACCTAAGGCGATTTTATGCCGAAGCACGAACTCAGAAAGGGGAGCCATACAGTAAATCCACCTTGCTTGAATTTAGACACGAAATTGAAAGATATCTCAACTCGTCTCCCTACAACAAAGGGCTCCAACTAGCAAGTGACCCGATATTTTTTAGGTCAAACCAAATGTTAGGCGCGCAACTTGTCAATTTAAAACGAAGCGGAAAGTAAAACGTAACTCACAATCCTGCCATTGAAAAAGAGCATTTCAAACAGCTCTAAACTGGTGATGTTTTTTCGCCTTCCTTCCCGCTCTCGCTTTTGAGAAATGTCTGGTTCCATATCGTTCTTTTCTCTTTCTGGAGAGGCCTTGGGGGACAGAGAGATCTAACAACCAAAAGCTTCAATTTTGGCGTCGATGCAGCCGGGCGAAAATTCTCAGCCATGGCCCATGATGAAGCTTCGAAGAATTATCCCGGTAAAAGGAAGCTAGAATGTACGAAACTGTAGACCAATACTGACGACAGCTACAAGACTCTAAAGCTCTACCTTGAAAAGACAAACCCAAAATGCAATGCGTTTTTCCGGTATCCAAAGGCAAATCTCAGCCCTGAAGAAGACGTGTAGTTCGAGCAACGGCCATTAGGCGTCTAAACGTTGGAAAACATGATGAAACAAATCAGCAAAGCGGCTGGGCTGTCCAAAATATACACAAAACACACCATCAGAGCGATGGCCATAACTCTGTTGTCCAATGTTGGCGTCCTAAATCGCCATATCATGTCTACTGATTTCTGGCCATCGAAACGAGCAGTCTCTTGCCAAATACAACGACTGAAAAAATTGGTGTTCGACAAAACCTACCAAAATATTGGCATAGCTGGGTCCCTTTTTGGCACCCATGGTTACGCCATAGGTTTGTTTGCAAAAGTTTTCCCCGAATGAAAAAAAAATCGAGTGTGAGCACTAGTTCAGTTGAGTGTTTTAGATTTAGGTGTTTAGATAAAAAAAAAAAAATGTTTGAGGGGCAGAAGACCTTCGCAACTAGGAATGACAGTATAGAGATATGTAATGTCCATGTTGAAAACAAGCTTGTCTTGGGCAAGGAAATTAAAGTCGCGAAAAATTTGAGCCATTAAGCTCGATAGTTTAGAGCATAAGCTCACTTGCAGCGCTTCCTGTTTTCTAGTTTAACAATCTCGATCCTAATTAACCTAAGATTACCGTAATTTTCACCATGCCAGTTTGTCACATGATGTAAAACTCTAGGCTGACAATACAAGTTTTTGAAATGTTCCTAGCGAGCCGTCGTAAAAGGTACTACAAGGCGGAGGAAAATTTTGGGCCCAATAAGCGGCAAAATAGGTATAGCATATTTCAATACATTAAAGTCAGGTGCAGCGGCAGTAGTATTTATATTTTCCGTCAGTTTCTTGCTAAGCATATGGAAATCGATTTTCAAATTTAAACTGTTGTTATGTCAGTACGATCAACCATCGAGAATCTTACTAAGTAAGATAAATAATCCATTTTTTACCAAAGAATTGAATACCTGCTGGGAAAGTGACTTAAAATATTATGTTTAAACAAAGAACGATAAGGTAACCTCCAGGTCTCATTGGTCAAAAGAAAGTCAGGAGGTTTTTACCATAAGGAAAAAAAATTACTTTTTGCATCCATTTGCACATATTTCGTGAAGTCGGTCTCAGAAAGCGGTCTGAGATATGAAGAATTCGATTTCTATCGTTGTTCTGTTTCTGTGGTATTTCATGATATCTGCTTCTGTCTCATCGCAAGGTCAGTTTTACCATTACTCATTTCTGATGGGGGATGTTGAAGGGAAAGTAGTCCTTCTAAATAAGAGTTACTGTTTAACACCTGCTATCTGATTGAAAGAGGTTTTGTTATTCACCCACACAATAGAAATTATTTTAAAGATACCTTAACACTTTTTAAACTTTTTTAAACTGCTTAAACAAGAAACTCTGGGTGAGTGGATGATGAGTGGGCACATGGTTGGGTAAGTGTTTGGGCATTTCTTTCGCAGTGAATCGCGAATTTTTTTTTTTTTGGTAGATTGGTTCTTTATTACCGAGCTAGTAATTCAGGCGTTTCTTTTGTAATACTTTCTACCTATCTATCCAGCTCTTTATCCATCTCTTCATTTATGTATTTGGATTCTTATATGTGGAAAGTTTACATTTGTAAATATCGTCGTCTACATGCAAGATTTTATTGTTAGCTGCCCGCTGGAGTGGTTATTGTGCCTAGTAAAGTCAGATATTAGCTCAGTTTTGATCAAAATTTTGTCAAACAAATAACTAGAGAATATCAAGAAAATTACCTCTCATGGCAGATGTGTAGCATTAGGGTACTAATTTAAATGGCTAGAAGAACCGTAATATTATACAAGAAAGCTCTCTTGTAATATGAATTATTTGCAAAAGTTACTTCTGTCTTGATCCGGATAATTCGTAAATTTCTTCAACAATTCAGTTTACTCCACTCATTAAAACTAAGAAGTTGCATTTTGATTGGGAAAAAATATTTCTCTTATTTTTTTTTTGGAATTTCGAAGCAAATATCTTACTTGAACATTTGCATTTTCTGTGGAAATTCATTGCCATCTGCAAGTTTCTTGCAATAGGCAGAAGAACGGTTACTTGTTACCGAGAAATTAAAATGGCAGGTAAATGTTTATCTATATTAC
This sequence comes from Stylophora pistillata, assembly GCF_964205215.1. NCBI lineage: Eukaryota > Metazoa > Cnidaria > Anthozoa > Scleractinia > Pocilloporidae > Stylophora > Stylophora pistillata. The sequence continues at coordinate 25,646,501 of NC_142524.1, forward strand.
CATTGTTTTCCTTTTCTCAATTTCTAAGACTTGTCTAACCAATGTCGAAAGTTAGAGTTTATAATGGAAAAAGCATGGTGTTTTTACCAATTTGATGTCTCATGACAGATCAATAATCAGGGCAGGTGAAAGCTTCCGGTTGAAACTATTTATAGAAGATGAATAATAGTATTGTTGATCGCATGATAGAGTTAAAAAGTCGAGAAAATTACCTTGTTATAAATTGTAGTCAATGGATAGCAAGAAAAACATGGAGACTTCGACTTTTATCTGTTTTTTTGTTACTGTTAAGCGTTATCATGTCTATCTTTGCCACATCACAAGGTTTGTTTCAACATCGCTCATTCGCTCCATAATCACACCAGGCCTGTACCCATTGTAGTTGTTTAGGGACATGTCTTAGTTTTTCATCCTCAGCATGATAAAAAAAAATATTTTTGGCTGTGGCTTAGCATATAAACCGTCATTTTGAAAAGCCAGTTCTCTCAATCCCTTAACTAAGAAAATTGCATGGGGATGAAGGAGTTAATGTATGACTGGGTTTGCAGTTTACATTAGTAATTACATAAGTAATGCCAGTTTATGCGGAGGAATTGCAAATGTTCTCGATAATCTCAAGTTCCCTTGATATATTCGACTTTATCCGTTCATAGCGATGTGGATTTGTATAACAAGAGCTGAGGGTTCATATCTGTTATAATTTTTTCATAATTCGTGAGAAGGTGGTATTCTCTAAATCTTACGATTTGATTGGTTCCGAGAGCGGGCAGTAATATCCCATCCGGCCCGCTCTCAGTGGGCGATATCCGTTTCGTGTTGAGTCGCTTTGCACAGCATCTCTTGCTTCATCCAAAATTTTCATAAATATATACTGTTTTACTGGCTGGGAAGCATTTTTAAGAAAAGACTTCGGTCGCGACGTTTAGCCGATAAACAACATTAATCCTTTCTCTTCTCTCTCTCTCTCAAATCTCATTGGTTTTTCCGCTAAAATTTATTTCGAATTAAACTTTTTACTACTAAATTTTTTTTCAAAAAGATTGATACGCGGCCTAAAAACAATTGTAATTTTATAATCTTTCTCCAAACGTAACTCAGAAAGATAAAACGAAAGGTCCTTCCAGTTAACAATTTCATTGATAGTGAGAATCTCATTCATTTGTATAGGTAATCGTATGGGGCCAAGTAAAATTAAAGATTAATATCACTTGTGTTTTCGGAAGTTGTTGAAATTGCCCGAGTCGCGCTGCAACGAGGGCAATTTCTGGAACTTCCGAAAACACAAGTGATATTAATCCTTAATTTTACGAGGAACCATGTGATTACTTGTTTATAATATAAGGGGCAAAATGTTTTCTTACTGATCTCGCGCAAAAGGGGACGCCATTGTTACAAAACAAACAGAAGTTTCTTTACCTTGGCAGCCGTTGCTAAGCGTTTTTCAGCCAATAATTTTCAAGTAATTTTGCCCGGGGTAATTACAAAAATTAAGAAAAAATGCCCTCTGTCTTGAGCAATCACAATTCAGTAATTTTGCCCCTTGTATGATAAAATTAATATCCAATTCCTCCAAGACCATTCGTTCGTTGGCGAGGTTTTGAGATCTTCCTTAATCAAGGTATCACAGAGGAAAAATTAGCGTTTTCATCAAACTGAAAATCATTCGCGCTATACCTATAAAAGCATAAATTTTCTTGAAGCTTAATAAACACTGATTAAATTAGAGGAGGAAAGAGGTCAGGCAGAGGAAGGAGAGCTACACTGTAAACGCAAACGCAAGTGCAATGCTACGCGAATGATTATGGACGGTCGGCAATATCATTCGCGAGCTAACTCCCACGGCAGCTTCGATAGATATAGACCCTGGCCATTGAATCTCTCTGAGTCTAGTAGGAGCCCCTATCACTATCGGTGAACAATATTTCCACTTCGATGCAAACTGCGATGAAATTTTCCTTTTACCGGAGCAGCAAAAGGGACTCGTCGCTTTTGGATGTCATAACAACTTGAAAACATCACTTCAATTACAAAGACACTCTCTCTATATATCTAGTTTTCGGAAAGAACTAATGTAAGTGTATTTGAAAACGAATGAGCGATTTTAGAACTGTTCAAAACTCTACAACGTACATTGAAAATCAAGACTGGTTGTGAAATCGTTAACTAGATGATCGCGCGCCTTTCGTTTTACTCTCAAATTAATTTAATTTAATTTAATTTTTTCTTTATATCTCCTGAAGTAAGGAATATATCAAAATAAAATTTCAGAAGATGATAAATCCTTATTTTTTGTATTAGGCATTAAATTTTCAGGAAATTGAAACAAACATTTTTTCCCTCCGTGATACCTTAAATGCAATTCTGCTTATTCTTTGAAAGTCCCTTGAATTTGGACATTTCTAACATAAAACTCACCGATGCATCAAATACCCTTTTGTCTAGCTAGAAAAAGCCTCTCAGATGACTTCAGATTTTCGGCGGAAGAAAGATCAAGGTTTACACTCGCCTCTGCAGAAAACAAACAAGCAGACTCTCATAACTCCAAACAAACATTTGAATTCACCAACAATTTCTAGCAATTTGTTCATCTTTCGGAAATTCGGTTTTAGAAAGCAATCTGGGCCAAGATGAATTCACAGGATGTCTGCGTCTGTCTTATCGCAAGGTTGACTTTACCATCACTCATTTCTGAGCGGGGACAGTGAGGGGAATGTAGTCATTCTTTAATAATCAAGGTTGCCTGTTTAACACCTGAACGTTTTTAAAAGATGTCTTCTTTTTATCTTTACATAGGAATTCATTTTAAATTAGTGAAGCACTATTTAAAACTACTTTAAACAGCTTCACCTCTTAAACTTTGAAAAGATGGCCGCCTTGATCCATATGTCGGTCACAGTAACTGCAAGTAGAGACAATTCTCCATGAAAGTTTAGAAACGTCACGCATTTCCAATTCTTTTTTCCTAATAAGTGAAATTTTGCTAGGAGCCTATTTTTTCCAAAAGTACCTTCAATCTTAACCAATAGATGCAGAAATTACAGCACCCGACGATATACCAGAAACTTCGTCACAGATATCCAGACAAAGTCTACTCTCCTTAGACAAGTTCCACCATCTCAATGTACCTAAAATTGAAGAAATTATGGTATACGACGACTTTGAATGCACTTTTAAATGCCTTCACCACCCTCTGTGTGTCTCCGTGAACCTGGCCACTGAAGGGCAACTGTGGTGTGAGTTACTGTCAACTGATAAATACAGCAATCCTAACGAATATAAAGTCAACAAGAATTCGTATCACTATTACTTTGAGGTAAGAAGCTATTTTTATCATCAGCTCTGAGACTCTCTCTACTACATATGAGCCAACTCTGGGGGGCAGTAATCTTGAAAAACGACCAAATACGCTTCGTCGAGGTCATAACAATTATTTTTTGTTGAAATATGTGTATGGAACTCGACTATGTCAGAGTTCACCTTGATAAACGATTTAGTCAACACCGTGGGTACAATTGTGAATTCAGTAACGTTACTCACGAAGGACAGAAACTCGATCTCAAAGAGGATGAAAGGGAATTTTATCATGCGTCTGTGGTAGGTGTTACTTCATCAGCAGACGACTAGTCTCGGTGAAGTACCACTTTCATAATGTTCAGCGTTGAGATGATTGCTTTAACTTTGTTATCACTGACATTTATTTTTTGATCATCATCACTTTTTTTGTTTAAGTGCCCCATGTTTTCTAATTCCTTTTTTTTTTTAATTTGAATTGCTCTGATTAAAAGTTAGAGACTTAATTTAGAAAATAATGATCCCCCATCTTGTAACATTGATATTTCAAAGTATGATTTTAAGATCGTTATTATTTTTTCTCTTCTTGGCTTCAGAGCGCTTGTGCTGATAACCCTTGCAAAAACAATGGTACTTGTCAAAGCGGTTTTACCGACAAAAGATATCGCTGTTTGTGTACCACTGGATTCAAAGGTCCGAACTGTGAAAAAGGTAAACCTTTTCATGTGAAACCAGACGTAGGATTGTGTGGGCTCCATTTTTACATACAACTTCTTAAAGTGATAGTAAAAGTTTAGGTTCGGCATATTGTAAAATCTCACCATAACCATCTCACAACTGGCTTGATGGCCCTCTTGGTTAGAAAGCTGCTCCAAAATTGCAAAATATTCTTCCACAGGCGTCACAAGCTCGCGTATCGAGGAAAAGCGAAGGATCGTTTAATGAAAACGTCACGCGTGTTAACGCGTGTGACGCGGTGTTAAGTTACGCTAGCAACCGTTGAGTATTTGAATGCGTTATGAGGAATAGTATTTGGAACGAAATATGGTCCATTTAGAACACTAAATGTTCCGATATATGAACATCTTAGGTGTAAGATTCATCAAGCTTACTCACTCTTTGAGTGTCCGTTGTCGTTTCTGGCGATATCTGTTGCTTTGGGCTTTCTTTGCCATCACTGTTTTTCCTGTTATCAAGCGAGGTCAAGGCTGCTCATTACGATTTCGACCGTTGTCCACGCTGAGGCGAGAGAAAATCAGTCTGATCGGCAATTTTTTTACCCATAGCTTCTCAATACCAAAAATCTCCCCGCAGTGCGCTGAAAACGAGCGTTTTCTATCATCATTTCCAAGTTCGTTTCTTTCTGCCTGTGCCTTTGACTCAGACTAGACACGGCCGCGGAAGAGTTTACCGAGCACACAACTTACAATCTTTCTTACTCTATTTAAATTACAGTTTCAGCTTCGACGTGTAGGGAAATTTTCGACCGGAATGTGTAAGTCAATAATTCACAAACATAAAGCGAGAAAAAAACACAAACACTTAGAACAAGAAAATATGAAAGTAACAGTTCTGTGCTGAGGTAATTAATTAGTTTAGTTAGCCATTTGGCCAGTTAGTTTGTCCCCACGGCATAATTTTGACTTTCTTCTATATCAAAAAATGTAGCATAATAACCTTTATAATAATCTTCCACATCAGCTTCTCGCCTGCAAGGAATCGATAAGTGTTTCGTGACATCTAGTGAATATGCAGAAGCCATTGTCATTATAAAACTTCAGCTGTATCTCTCCTCATAATACGATAATGTATTCAATAGATTGAAAAAGAGTGGCGAGGTTGCCCTGCACTTAGACTCAAAGCCAATTTCTGTTTTCTGTCACATGGGAGACTTTGGGTGCGGAGATGGAGGATGGACGCCGGTTATGAAGATTAATGGCAATAAGGTAAAAATTTTACCAGCTAAGGAATTCAGTGTGGGTATAAGTCGGTGAAGAAAAGCGACAAAGGGGATAGACAAAATGGCGGCTGTTTTCCTGAAAAAAGGTCAAACGTCGCTCGCTTGACTGGGAGTCCGGAACAAGCTGTTACTGAAATTTTATTGAAATTGTTTTTTTCTTTGTTGTAAATTTTAGAGTACATTCCATTACGACTCGCATTTTTGGAGCGACAGGAATTCGTTCAATCTTGTAGGAGGTAAGACTGGATTTGACTTCCAAGAGACCAAGTTACCGACCTATTGGATCACGCCCTTCTCCAAGATCTGTCTCGGAATGAAGATCAGCAATCAGGACAGATTCATTGAAATCAACAAACAGGCCGGCTCTCTCCACTCACTCATCGCTGATGGGAAATACCGCAACACCTCACTGGGTAGTTCAACGTGGAAGTCGCTGATTGGTTCAGAGGCCTCCTTACAGCTCTACTGCAACAAGGAAGGATTCAATGTGGTGGGAGAAGACAACCTTCGTGGTGCCAAAGCAAGAATCGGTATCGCTGCTAACCAGCAGAATGACTGCTCTTCGTGTAACTCGCGAATTGGTTTTGGTACAGGAGGTTCACAAGATGACTCCAACACATGTGGCAATGAAGCAACACACTCGCCTGATAATGGAGACAAGCACATCAAAGCCATGGGGTACATCCTGGTGCAGTGACAGGGGACACAATTAACTTCCTAACTTTTAAGCCAAGAAACCATCATAAAGCAGAAAAATGTAGTGTGCTAAGTAAGGATTACCAACCAGTAGAAGAATAGGCTCCGTAAAACTGCCATAATTAAAGTAATTAATCTACAGTTGAGTAACAGTTCATGTGCTGTATTGGTGTGGTCGAAAGTAATATTTGAGGAAAGAAAGAGGTCGAATAATAAATTGCGATCTTTGAAATAAAAACTACAGTACAACATAAAATATCAGAAAATTTAAAAATTAAAAACGCCGCGGCTGGAATGACAGATTTCTTGTCGAAAATAGGTTTAAAAAGGGCATCGCCCCAATGCAAGTACTCCTCATGCCCCTTTGCAAGATTAGTGGCCCCCTAGGTTAAAAAAAGTTACCTCCACCTTTATCAGTTCGTCCCCATATGTTCCAACCCACAGCTTCACGGCATAACATTTTTCTTTTCTGCCGAAATGATAACTTATTTCGATCAACATGCAATTTACAGCAAAACCAGAACAATATTTGATCAACATACAGATGTTTAGGCGTGTTAATTGACGGTAAAATACTCTAATCTTTATCTGGTTTGAATATATATATATATATATGCGCATGCTCGCTAGTGTACTCTAGTTTGAGCACTCTGGCATGGCTTAGACGATACCACAAAGGTTGGATCGTTTGGGGTGACCATATTGGTTCTCCTCCATCCTAGCATTAGCACTGCACTGATGAGGCCCAGAAGGCCGAAACAGTACTGTCTGCAGTTAGTTATATATATAGTTATATATATATATATATATATATATAACTGCAGACAGTGCACACTGTTTCGACCTATGTGGGTCTCATCAGTGCAGTGCAGACACTGGGCCAAGCTCTGGAATAAACCATTGCCTGGGCGCTGCACTTGTGGGACCAAGTGCAGACACGTTGCCATGCGAGAGTGCTCAAATCACAACTAAGGTGATGAGCTTCGCCCGAAGGCTAAGTGCATGGCAACCCCAGTGTAGAGTGCTCAATCGCAAGGTAGCCAAAAGGCAAAGCCCATCGAGAGCTATCTAACTGCAGACAGTGCACACTGTTTCGACCTATGTGGGTCTCATCAGTGCAGTGCAGACACTGGGCCAAGCTCTGGAATAAACCATTGCCTGGTTAGTTAGTTAACCATTAGTTAGTTAGTTAACCATTGCCTATATATAGTATATATATATATATACTATATATTGCTCATGTAATTAGTATGCTTCTGAAGAAGACCGAGACGGTCGAAACGTCGAGCTATTAAACCAACAAAGCTACATTAGAGTTGGCCTCTTGACTATTACATTTCTGCTCTTATATATATATATATATATGTATATATATATATATATATATATATATATATATATATATATGTATATGTATATATATATATGTATATATATATATATGTATAACAGACAGAACTGTTATAGTTATATATATATCGCTGGTTTACTCTAGTTTGAGCACTCTGGCATGGCTTAGACGATACCACAAAGGTTGGGTCGTTTGGGGTGACCGTCTCGGTTCTCCCCCATCCTAGCATTAGCACTGCACTGATGAGGCCCGGAAGGCCGAAACAGTACTGTCTGCAGTTAGTTATATATATATATTATATATATATATAACTGCAGACAGAACTGTCTCGGCCTTCTGGTCTGGGCCTCATCAGTGCAGTTTTTTTTATGTTTAAGGTGGACGGCCGGGCCCCCGATGAAGGGAGGTGCAGTGCCCGCCGACCTACATGTCTAAGCCCAACCCATGGCAGGCGTGCAATGCCTTAGGGATGGGGTCCACCAGAAACGTGGGTCACCAGACGCCAAACTCGCTGGGGAATCGAACCCCACCTCACCTAAAAATTGCACACTCACTCCAAGGAAGAACGCACTCACAATAATAATAACAGACCAAAACCAAAACGATAATAATAGCCCCTAGCCAGCCAAGGGGTGGCACTGGAAAAAACCAAAACAATAATTATAGCCCCTAACCAGACAAGGGGAGGCACCACAAAAAACCAAAACAATAATCATAGCCCCTAGCCAGCCAAGGGGAGACACAACAAAAACCAAAACAGCTAAAAAGCAAACCGGAGGGAGTCACCATGCACGGATGCAATGACACCACGGGCACACCACTGCCGATAAAACACGCGACGACGCCTGTTAGACTTGCACCGCCTGAAGGAGACTGGTAGGTAGGACTTCAGGCGGGCTTCGATGGATGCACTCACCGCCACGGCGCTAGGACGAATATCACGAAACCGGAAATCATTTCTACACAGCCAGATACAAAACTTAGAGACATTGAGAAGATAGACAAAAACACGCGGAACAGAAACAAGGTCACTAGAGTTAAAGCCAAAAAGGACATGACGAAGAGTGATGACAGGACACATAGGAGAGAAACAAAATAGCAAAGACTGCACCCAGGCGAGAACACTCTGAGCAAGTGGACAATAAAAGAACAGATGCTCGAGCGACTCGACCCGGGGCCCACAAAAACAAGAGAGGGGAATAGACAAACCAAACGAGGAAAGACGCCGGGCGGTGTACAGGACGCCGTGAGCAATCTTCCAATTCAGATCGATAACACGGCGATCAAGATGAAAGAAAGATAAGGCGCGCCACGTGGCAGGCCAGTCGATATTGGGGTAGATGAACATAAACTTTAGAACACAATGAGGCTGGACCATGTTCTCAGAGAGAAGATACAGGTAGCAAGACTTGGCAGACATTGTCAAGACAGGAGAACAGACAAGAGGACACGAAGAACCATAAACCAGAGAGTTTTTGGACGTAGCGAAAGCCCCGTCGAGCTTACGCCACGCCAGTACCAGAGCTTGATAGAAGGGTGGCAAGACCCTAGGGTCAAAACTGAAAGGACGAGAAAACACAACAAAAGGAGAGACACCAAACAAGGAATTAAACCAAAAAGACATGAGAGTGACCCAACTGGAAGGAGAAGAGACAAATCTTTTCACCCATTGGCCCAGGAGGGCCCTCACCTTAGACTGAACATCCACCTCAGAGAAACCCCCAAAAAGGGGGGATTGGACAACGGCAGAACGAGAGACGAGCTCCCGCTTGCCAGACCAAAAGAAAGAAAAAACCAGACGAGAGAGCGCCACCTCCACCCAGGCCGGCATGTGGATAAGAGAGGCCACATACCAAACCCGGGAGAGGGCAAGAGCGTTAATAACGAGGGCCTTGCCACGAAAAGACAGAACACGAGCACGCCAAGACTTGAGAACATGGTCCACCGCATTGATGCGAGGGCGCCAGTTGTCTTCCTTAAGGTTACCGGGGCCAATGAAAACCCCCAGCACCTTGAGCTTGACAGGAGACCAGTCAAAAGGAACTGGGGGGTCCGTGCGACCCCGCCATCCACCCAACCAGAGACCCTTAGATTTGGAGAGATTAATCCTCGATCCAGAAGCTAGTTCATAACACCTATATATGTCAAGAGCAGCCGAGATGCCTTCATCCGAGGTAAGTATGTGTCATCTGCCTACTGAGAGATAGGAGACAGCGGAGGACAACCTGGAAGAGACAGACTCTTAATACGGGGGTCTGCACGAATGCTACAAGCAAGGACCTCCGAAACAAGAACATACAATAGTGAAGATAATGGACACCCCTGCCGAACACCACGAGAAAGACCAAAGAAGGGAGTTAAGTAACCATTAACATTTACTGCACTTTGCACACGAGTATAAAATAAGTCAATCCACGCGACAAAAGACGGACCAAAACCCATGGCGACCAGGGTGGACCGCATAAAACCCCAATCCACCCGGTCGAAGGCCTTTTCTTGGTCAAGAGATAGGATTGCGACAGGGGTGCCAGAGGACTCAGCATAGCTGACAACATCTCTCAGTAACGCGACATTCTCACCAATGAAGCGGCCAGGGACCCCACACGTCTGATCTCGGTTAACGACGAGATGTATCACGCGGAGAAGACGCCCGGCCATGGCCCGCGACGCTAACTTATAGTCCACATTTAGAAGAGTTATGGGGCGCCAGTTCTTGGGATCAAGACGATCCCCCTTCTTGAATGACAGAGTAATGACCCCTCTGCGCTGAGAGAGAGAGAAAGAGAGCCAGAAGAAAAACACTCATTAAGAACAGCCACAAGATCAGCACCAACCACATCCCAAAAGCGGAGATAGAACTCCATAGGGAGCCCATCTAGACCTGGCGTCTTGTTGCGTGCCATACCCTTGAGAGCGTCAAAGACCTCAGATGGTGTGAGTAGGCCCTCGCAACTATTGGACTGATCCTGAGGGAGAAACGAGGACAGATTACCGAGAAGGGAAGATTGGACATGAGAGTCTGTAGGCGAAGCAGTATATAGACCAGAATAGAAGGAACCAAGAGAAGCACAGAGAGCAGCAGAAGAAGAAACAATTGAGCCATCAGGCTCTCTCAGCGCAGAGATGCGACGGTCGGCAGAACGTTTTTTCTCTAAACGAAAAAAATAACGCGAGGAAGTCTCACCTTCCTCAACCCATTTGACTCGCGCCCGAACCTGGGCCCCCTTCGCCACATGAGAATCTAGGCGAGCAAGCTCAGAGAGAGCCGACCGCAGGGGATCCACACAAGAAGTAACCCCCAAATCGACTTTCTCCTGGAGATGTTGAACAAGGCGCACCAAGGCGTCTCTACATGCAGATGTCTCACGGGCCCTACTGGCACAAAAACGGATGGTCAGCCCCTTAATCCGGCTTTTCCCCCTATCCCACCATTTAGCGAGAGAGGGAAAGCGAGGGACAGCAAGACGCCAAGCGGACCATTCCTCCTGGACAAGTTGACAATAATCCTGATCTTCCAAAATTGAGGTGTTGAGCTTCCAGAAGCCAGGGCCAGGTGGGACGACGTCAGGAACAGACACAGACAAACACAAGCCACGATGATCCGAGAATGGACAGACATACACAGTAACAGAGGACACCGATGGGACCCATGCAAAAGGAATCCCAAACATGTCAATACGCGACGCCAAACTCCCGTCCCACCTGGTCCAGGTGAATCCCGGAGAAGAGGGGTGGAGGTAACGCCAGATGTCAGTGACGCAACACGCATCAAAAAGATGACTAAGCGAGGAGGAATTATCCCTAGATACAGTGGCAGGAACTGGACCACGTCGGTCTCGAACCCGGTCAAAGACGGAGTTAAAATCGCTAGCCAGGACCGTAGGTATTGAAGGGTCAATCTTCGAATGCAGGCCATCAAAGAACTGATCCCGTGCAGGGTTGCAATTGGGGGCAGAGAGACAAACCAACCTAAAGACCTTTTCATGGAAAGAGAATTCACATTGCAAATAGCGACCATCAGCAGACCAAGAATTAAGAAGAGAGATACACGGACGATAGAGCACGACGCAACCACAGGAATGGACAGAACCCGGAGCTAACACGGAAGAGAAACCAGACAAAGAAAACCACAAAGAACATTCAGCCCTAGTAACACAGTGCGTTTCTTGAAGGCAGACAACGTCAACCTTCACAGGGAGAGATCGCAACCACTGCACGAGACCAATCCTTTTAGACTGGTCCCGGATACCATTACAATTTAACGTAAGGATGGAAAGAGCCATCACAAAGCATGAAAGAAACATCATGACTTTTTCTTAGCCGCACGACTTGCATTAAACCTAGTAGCAGCCGAAGGGCCCACAGGCAATCGAGGAGTTCCCGGGGTCCTCTTAGCTGGACGGCGCCTAGGAGTCGAGGAGGTAGAGGGCCTTTTGCGTTGGCCAGAGGCCGGTGACATATTCACATCCTGAGAGTCAACAATGGAACCCCAGTCCTGAGGCTCATCTACATTAGGTAAGGTACTATTTTCACTATTGACATTAGGTTCATTTGCAATTTCATTAACTAAGATAACTTCCCCATTGCCAGCGCTGGCCTTATCGTTAATTACATCACTACTTGTATTGTTAATTATTTCACTACTTGTATCATTAATTATTTCATTATTTGTACTACTTAGGATATCACCATTACTCAAAATACCCTGAACAACCGACGAGGTGACACTAGCAACTTCATCCAACTGACTGAAGTGCTCGTCATACAATTTAACACCAGACTCCGAGGAGTCTATATCACTAGAGGGAACACTAGCCCCTTGACCAGACACAACTACAATTGGGTCAACAACATCCTCATTTAAATAACCTTGATAATCAAGTGGGCCCTGCGAGGCAGGAGGAAAGACATCACCACACTCCATCGCAGTGTCCACAGGCTCGGGAGGGGTGGGGTCAGCAACGTTCGAAGCAGAGAGGGCAGAAACTTCATCAACTGAACCAGCTGGAGGAGGGGGAACAACAACATCCGAGTCCAAAGGCTGTACCGCCTCATCACCAGGAGCTGCCACACTTGGGACAGTAGGAGCTGAGGCCTTGTTCCAGACGTCGGGGCAAGTCCGAGTGAAATGACCTTCTTTGTGACACCTTAAACACCTGCCTCTATCAGGGCATGCTGCAGACTTGTGTCCAATCGCTCTACAAATATCGCAGCGGAGGGGCTGGCTACGGTACCAAACTTTACATCTAATCCCCTTGATTGACACAAACCGGGGGATTTCCTTAGTTCGCACCATCGATACAATTCTAGAACCAGTGGAGACATCGGGCAAGCCCGGCCAAACCTGGTGCCTAACGCTTTTAACTACCCCATAACCTGACAGAGCGGTAGCCACCGCATCATTTGGCCACTCATAAGGGTACCAAGAAACCACAATATTAGTGAACTGGGGGGGAGGGGGGGAGGCTCTATAACTGAGCACTTAAACCCATTGAGGACAACAGAACCCTGTTCTTCAAAAAACAATTTAGCCACGCCCTCCGTAAAAGTGACCCTGGCTATACGGCCAGGACATTCTTGAATAGAAACTACTTTATGTTGTGATTCCACTGCAAAATAGTCATTGATGTACTTAACCACCTCAGATTGTAAAGTTCCAGCGGGGAAACCAGTACACCGAATGTCAATTGTCTTCTCCAAAGGCGGAGCCATGGAGAAAAAAGGAAAAAAAGGGCAAAGCCCAAAAAGCCCCAAACGGCTGACCCACCAAGTTCGGACCCAACCAAAAAAACAAAAAAATTGGATGGGTGACGAACAGCGAAAAAAGAAAAAGACAACTGCAAAGCTTTCCCTCCCGGCAGGTACTCACAAGTGCAGAAAAGGCAAAACGACAGGATAATTACAATTGTCCTGACCAAAAATGAGCTCCTCGCCAACAAGAAAAATCCCGCGTCATGTGGGTCTCGTCGGTGCAGTTTTTTTTTTTTATGTTTAAGGTGGACGGCCGGGCCCCCGATGAAGGGCGTGTGCAATGCCCGCCGACCAACAGGACTAATCCCACCCATGGCTTGCGTGCAATGCCTTAGGGTTAGGGTCCACCAGAAACGAGGGTCACCAGACGCCAAACTCGCTGGGGAATCGAACCCCACCTCACAGAAACCAAAAATTGGGTACACAGAACTAAAACGAACAAGGACAAACAGACCAGTGCAGTACACCAACAAAGGAGACCAGCACATGGACAACAAAACAAATACTCACGAAAGGCTACTGTGCAGTGTACCAACAAAGGAGACCCAGCACAAGCAGCGGACAGACACACTTACAAAGTAGACAGAATGAACGATACTGGCCCAGTGCAGTGCACCAACGAAGGAGACCCAGCACATGGGTTACGAAACAGATACTAACAATTAGGCTACTGTGCAGTACACCAATGAAGGAGACCCAGCACAAGCAGCACAAAGACACGCTCACTCAAGCAAAAGATCACACGTCACTCAAGCAAAAGAAGAACGAGGCTACTGTGCAGTACACCAATAAAGGAGACCCAGCACGAGCAGCACCGAGACACACTCATTTGAGCAAAAAAAGGAAACTAAATAACTACGGGGAGCAGGACTAAATGGAAAAGACAAGGGAGTCGTTTACCACTGAAGCTATGATGCCACGGGCGCCCCACTGACGATGGAAGACGCGACGACGCCTGTCAGACTTGCACCGCCTGAAGGAAATTGGTAAATAAAACTTCAGGCGGGCCTTGATAGAAGCAATCACCGCCACAGCGCCAGGACGAACGTTACGGAAACGGAAATCGTTCCTACTCCGCCAAATACAAAACTTAGAAACATTGAGCAGATAGACAAAGACACGCGGGACAGAAACCAGTTCACTAGAGTTGAAACCAAAGAGGACATGACGTAAAGAGATGGCAGGACACATAGGAGAGAAGGAAAACAGCAAGGACTGGACCCAGGCGAGAACACTCTGAGCAAGTGGACAGTAGAAGAACAAATGCTTGAGTGACTCGACCGTGGGTCCACAAAAACACGAGAGAGGAACAGATAAACCAAAAGAGGAGAGACGCCGGGCGGTGTACAGGACGCCGTGCGCAATCTTCCAATTTAGGTCGATGACACGACGGTCAAGATAAAAGAAGGATAGGGCACGCCACGTGGCAGGCCAGTCAAGGTTGGGATAGATGAATAGAAACTTAAGGACACAATAAGGCTGGACCATGTTCTCAGAGAGAAGATATAGGTAGCAAGACTAGGTAGACATAGTAAGAACGGGAGAACAAACAAGAGGGCATGAAGAGCCGTAGACTAAAGAGTTTTTTGACGTGGCGAAAGCCCCGTCGAGCTTACGCCAGGCCAAAACCAGAGCTTGATAGAAGGGCGGCAAGACCCTGAGGTCGAAACTAAAAGGACGAGAAAACACAACAAGAGGAGAGACACCAAACAAAGAGTTAAACCAAAAGGACATGAGAGCGACCCAACTGGATGGGGAGGAGACGAATCTCCTCACCCATTGACCAAGGAGGGCCCTCACCTTGGACTGAATATTAACCACAGAAAAACCACCAAAAAGGAAAGATTGAACCACGGCCGAACGGGAGACGAGCTCACACTTGCCAGACCAGAAAAACGAGAAAACAAGACGGGAAAGCTTCGCCTCCACCCAGGCCGGCATGTGGATAAGAGAGGCCACATACCAAACCCGGGAGAGGGCGAGAGCGTTAATGACTAGGGCCTTGCCATGAAAAGAGAGAACACGAGAACGCCAAGACTTGAAAACACGGTCCACCGCATTAATATAGAGCGGGCTGCAGACCCGGCTCAGGTCACAGTCAACGAACAGGTAGTTGCTAACATAGACGCTAGCATTTCACACTTTATTAGTGCTCGCATAGATCTTTCCACGTAGTTTGATATCCCCCTCATGACCACTCGACATGTTGAAGAATATACAAAGCGCATAGGAGGAAACAAAGCCACAGGCCTGGATGGGAAAATTCTAAAACTAGCACTACCGGCGATGTCTAATAGTTTGACTAATATCTACAATTCTAGCATCAGTAAAACCGTTTTTCCGGATAAATTCAAAAACGCAAGGCTAACTCCTGTCTTTAAGAAAGACTCACCTCATGACAAAAAACAACTATAGGCCTATCTCAATCCTGCCAGTTATCTCCAAGCCTCTTGAAAGATATATTGCGTCATGCTACTTAAAATACCTGTGCGTCAATAACCTTTTATACAGAAAACAGTCTGTCTATCCCCCACATCATTGAGGCGAAGCTGCCCTGTTGAGCCTCACAGACAACTGGCTGAAGGCTATTGATAAAAGCAAGTTTTTTGGGTCGATATTCTTGTATCTTAGCAAAGCCTTCGACCTAGTGAGTCTCGACATTCTACTATCTAAAATCGCTGAATACCGCGCTGGCGAACCAACCTTGAGATGGTTCAAATCGTATTTATGCGATCGATCTCAAACATGCACTATTTCTGGATCACTATCTAACCCTCTCATGTTGCCACAAGGCGTTCGAGAAGGATCAATTTTGGGTCCCGTCCTCTTTTCGCTTTATATTAACGACTTACCTCTTTGCCTACCAACTTCTGAGGCCGAAATATACGCTGATGATACAACGCTATGGAGTTCCGATCACTTCATTGATCATATCCAACAGAATTTGCAAGTCAGCCTAAACAATGCTAGCAATTGGTTTAAGTTAAACAAAATGGTACGTAACACAAAGAAGACGAAACGCCTACTCATAGCTACACGACAAAAATTGAAATACGCTAACAATCCAACCTTAGATCTTTAATTAAATGGCAACCGCATAGAAGAAGCCAACGATGAAAAAATCCCAGGCGTCAAGATCGACAAGCACATTAGCTGGCACAACCATATCGAATATTTAATTGGGAAGCTGAATCGAACTCTAGAATTAATCCGCTAAAAAGAGCGAATGGCTTCCTTGAACTCCACTGCAGAAAATTGTTATTTATTACGCTTATTAAGCCTCTTTTTTAATATTGCTGTTCGATTTTGAGGTAACGCCCCTAACGATCAACTGCTGAGAATATTTAGAGTGAAGAAACGTTGTAGTAGGATAATATTAGATGCTAGTTTCCACGATAACTCGGTTCAAATGTTTAAGAAACTACAGTGAATGCCAATTGATGACGTAATACGCATGAAGAAATTATGCATGATGTTCAAAATTGTGAACGGAGAATGTCCGCATTACGCATTATTTTACAAGCTATCAAACTTATTTAAAAAACACCCATTCTTATAATACGCGAGTTTCTTTTCATGATCATCTGGCCGTGACGAAATGTCGCTCCAACGCAGGCCTTCGAACATTTCATGCGAGTGCCACTTACTTATGGAACCGTCTGGACAACAAATTTAAAACTATTACAGATGAAAGCAACTCTAAGAGTCGGTTGGTGAACAATTTTTCACAAAGTAATTCAGATCGTGAACATTTTACTATCTCTAGAACGTTTTGAATATATCTGCGTGCACGCTGTTCTTGATAATCTAGTTTTTATAATTCTTTTTAATTCCGACCACAATGTAAACTACTGGGTTACCAGTAATTGTGTTAGCTATTAAAGTTTATTTATTTATTTACTTATTGTAAGACTATCATGTCGGATCCCGCGCAAGTGTCAATTTGTTTTTTACACTTAATTTTTACATTCGCAATGATGACGATCTAATTTGCAGATGTCGATGAGTGTGCTGCAGGAACACAAGAATGCAGTAAACATTCTGTTTGCAACTAT
Source organism: Stylophora pistillata (assembly GCF_964205215.1). NCBI lineage: Eukaryota > Metazoa > Cnidaria > Anthozoa > Scleractinia > Pocilloporidae > Stylophora > Stylophora pistillata. The sequence continues at coordinate 25,663,605 of NC_142524.1, forward strand.
ACTGAAGGTTCCCACAACTGTTCGTGTAAATCGGGATATTCTGGAGATGGAAGGACATGCAAAGGTGAACTAGACCAAAACCCTAATTATCTTGACGAACATAGGAATTAACAAATGGTAAACACCACAGTGTACACTATTGAGTTATGGATGCACGCGGGAGGCTGCTAAGCACGAAAGAAGCGTAAGAGTCGCTCGAGGCGATAGCCGAGAGCGACTCTAGCTTCTTGAGTGCTTAGCAACCTCCCAAGTGCATCCATAACTCAATCGTGTACGGTGTGGTGTTTACCATTTGTTTTATAACATAACATAACATTGATACATTGTAGCTAAAGAGTTCCCTTTTATCTAACAAATCTTACGTGACCAGAAAAAACAAGCGCGCGCGGAAAAATAGTCTTTGCATTTGCTCACGTCTGCAGCGTACACCCATGGGCAAATGGGGGACGCTAAATTTACCAATTAGAGCGCGCGCTTTACTTTCGTTATGTTATAATAAAACTTAAAGAAAAAAACATGTCAATCAACCCTATAAATGATCAAATTAGTCACGTGCTTAGGGGTTTTCCTTGCTAAGTCAGTTGCCTTTAATTTTACAGATATCAACTAGTTTGCCGACGGAACTGCCAACTAAAGTGCTGAAGAAACTAAAGAAAAAACATATTCAACCCTATAATGTAGTAATGTGCCTAGGAAGTTCTCCTTACTAAATCGGTTGCTTTGAGTTTACAGATATAAATGAGTGTGCCATTAGAAAATCCAACTGTAGTATTAATGCTCTGTGCAACAATACCAAGGAATCGTATCGCTGCAAATGCAAACCAGGATTTACTGGAGATGAAAGGACTTGCAAAGGTAATTAAAACGCAGCTTAGTTTCAGAGTCTAATCTTAATCAATTAAATAGGGTCTGGTGACGAATGTATAAATCTCATCAACTAAATACATCAAATTGTACAATAGTCAATCCCCATAACTGGCTTGATGGCCCTATTGGTAAGAGAGCTGCTGAAAAATTTGCAAGATTACCTGTCGGATTCCTCTTTGGGTTCAATTTGTTTCATACACTTTATTTTCACATCTGCAATGATGACGTTTTAATAAAAGGAGAGTATTTTCATATTTCAATAGCCAACGTGGGTCTCCATTCGTTGTTCATACTCTGCTTTTAAATCTGCATTAATTTCTAAAGCTAACTGCAGTGATGAGATTCTTGTTAACGAAGAGCTCTTTCAGATATGAACGAGTGTGCTTCAGGAACACAAAACTGCAGTGCTGATGCTGTGTACAACAATACCAAGGGATCGTACAACTGTACATGCAAACCAGGACACTACGGAGATGGAAATATCTGCCGTTCGGGTAATAATTTTCATGCGGTATTTGTTAGTTTCTTGAAATGCTTCTGTTTATACATCAGTTATGAGACGTTCTTTTCTGTAAACTGGTAAAAATAAACAAACAAACCAACAAAAACAAAACAAAACAATAACAAAAAAAGAAAAAGAAAAAATATGGAAAAATTCGATAAAAGCCTTGTTAGGAACTATTGAGAAAAAAAAATTAAAAAGACGCTCGTAGGGTTTTATAAACGCTACCCTGCGTAAATAGCGGCCTTCTGGTGTGCATGTGAAACTTCAAGTGGTGTGAAAACGAACGGCGAAGCTGTGAGTGGTTTGGACGCATCTTAAATTCTCGGCTCCGTTGCTTGCAATTTCATCGTGCGCATTAGACACCCACCGATACCGCGAAAACACGAGGAACCAAGTCGCAATAGCTTTGATCTGCTTTGCATGGTGAGTATCTGGAACATTCACAAAGCTTACTTAAGTGAAACCAATACAACTGTGGGTTACTTCTGACCCTCAATTGGAATCGCTCCATGAATAATTTCAAAGCTATCACAGATGAATGAAGTCGATAACGTTCGTACTAAGGGACTATTCTTCCCTCTAATCGTCGACCAGTCACACTTTTTAACTTGGATTTGAATGTTATATATTTCTCTTCTACATATAAACGTTCCCCTTAAAAAAAAATGTTTTTACATCACCCCGTTCTTTTTTCCTCCTAAAGGCTTTTTGCTGTTGATATACCTTTTTTTTCCAGCTTTGACATGTAAGGAAATTTTCGACCGCAATGTGTAAGTCAATAATTAATTATTTTAAAGAGAAAAACAAAGCCGAAGAGAACTATAGAGGGAAAACGTGAAAATAATAGAACTAATAATTCGAAAATGAAGAAGGACAAGGAAAGCTCTGAAAATGAGGATACTGAGAATAATAATCTTCATAATAGAATAATCTTCCACACTTGAATCTCGTTTGAGAGGAATTAAAAGTACTTTGTATCATTTACTGAATATGTAGAAGCCATGGCCTTCATCAAATTTCAGCTGTATCTCTTCTAAGAAAGAGATACTTTATTCAATAGATCCAAAAAGAGTGGCGAGGTCACCCTGCTCCTAGACTCAAAACCAATTTCTGTTTTCTGTCACTAGGGAGACTTTGGATGCGGAGATGGGGGATGGACGCCAGTCATGAAGATCAATGGTAATATGGTATGAATTTATCGAGAAAGAAATGTATTGTGGATACAGGTCAATGCAAAGATGCGAGAAAGGGGATGGGCAAAATGGCAGCTGTTTTCCTGAAAAAGGTCAAGCTTCGCTCGCTTATCTTCACTGAATAGGAGCCTGAAACAGGCTATTACTGTTATTTCATTAATTAAAAACTAAGAAAAAATTAATTATCTGTTATAAATTTCAGAGTACCTTCCATTACGATTCCCAATTTAGGAGGGACAAGTTTTTAAAACCTTCCAGGAGGCAAAACTGGCTTTGACTTTCAAGAGACAAAGTTACCAACCTACTGGGACACATCCTTTTCCAACATCTGTCTCGGTATGAAGATTGGCAATCAGCTCAGATTCATTGTCATCAACAAGCATGCCGACCCTCTCCATTCACTCATCGCTAATGGAAAATACTGCACCACCTTACTTGGTCGTGAAAAGTGAATCACAGGCCTCCTTGCAGCCCCACTGCAGCATGGAAGGATTCAACGCGGTTGGAGAAAATCTTGATCAATCCGTAGCAAGAATCGTTATCATTGCTAACCAGCAGAATGACTGCTCCTCCTGTGACTCCAGGATTGGTTTTGGTACTGGAGGACTACATGATGACTCCAATACTTGTGGAAACGAGGCACAGCACAAGTCTGATAATGGAGACAAGCACATCAAAGCCATGGGGTACATCCTGGTAGAGTGACGAGGGACACAGCTAAATTCCAAACTCTTAAGTTAAAAACATCATGAATAAGGACATTGTAGTGTTGAGGCTTACCAGCTGATTAAACTATGGATTCAGCAAAATTTCCACAATCAAATAGTTTAATCTTCAGTTGAGTAATAGTAAATTAGTTGTATTAGTGCAGTCGCAAGTAATATTCGAAGAAACAAAGAAATTGAACGGTAATAATAAAATTACAATACAACAATAAACATCAGAGAATATGAAACTTTAAAAGCACCGAGACAGGAATGACATTTTTAGTGGTTATGAAGGTTTCGCCCCATACACCCTTCTCATGCAGCGTCATCTTGGATTCCATGCCGCAACAAATCGAGGCTGAACGGACATTAACTTTGGGGGTGTGTTACACTAGTGTTACAGTAGGGATATATGACAAGTAAGCATGGCGCACGATCATTGCTCTTTTAACCTCTGTACGCACGACAAGTGAAATCAGAGTGGCAAGAATTTATATTTTCTTAACTTTCCTTCAAATTCTTTATTGAGATCTAAATGGATTGTCGCTATAAAGCGAGATGAAGGGCTAGATTTTGGGTAAGAATCGAGCCGTGACCGGCGAGTTGTCAGACGCACGTGCTACTCGCGACCGAATTTTTGCTTTCGATTGAAAACACAGACTCTACACGTTCTGAAAAATGCCTACTTTTTTCTTATCCAGAACACTAGCGTCCCTTAAGGAATTTACTCGTCCTTTACTTTTTTATTTTTCATTTTACTTTTAGCTCAAGCAGTCAAACGCACATGGCAATGTTTTGTTTGGTTTTAATAACTCTGATTTTGTACAATGTATTAAATGAGATTCTCCGGCCCTCGTTTATTCGCGTTGTAATTTGCGGTCTTAAACTAATTTCCCAGATCAAAAAAGGTTATACTCTTGTGTGCTCGGCTCACTTCAAGCCAGACGATATGTATAGGACTATAACTGGGCTTACACGCCTAAAACGTGGAGCTGTGCCATCGCAGTTTGCAGGGACCAAGGAGGGTAAGGAGCGCCGACCGAACAAATTGCAAGAGTCAAAAATTATTGTCGAACAGCAAGCACAGGAGCAGCGACGTCAACTCTTTGTCGATTCAATCCAGCAAGATGTTGAGATGGAAGAAGAGGAGACTGCGTCAGCAGGACTGGAAACCAACGCAAGTGCTGAGCCAATGCAAGTGACATCTGTGGACCGAGCGGAAAACGAAAACAGTCAGCCTGACGAACTGAGCCCTGAGGAACAAATTGAAATATTTAAAGCCAGAATCAAAGATCTAGAGCAAAAAGTCAAAGATCTTCAAGAGTCCAAGTTTGGAGGGGAAAAAAGTTCAAAGGGTCCTGAATTGCTGACATTTTACACAGGCTTTACATCGAAAGAACGATTTGATAGCTTTTACAAATGGGTTGAGCCGTATGCAAAAACCATGATAAAATTGTCCCAGACTCAACGAGGCAGAGGTAAGGAAAACTACCAGCGAAGGCGCAGCAGTGGTAATTTTGCATTGTCACTCTACGACCAACTGTTTTTATTTTTGATCAGAATGAGATTAGGTTTGCTCGAGACAGACCTAGGAGTGAGATTCAATATTAGCAAAAGTACTGTCGGTAGAGTTATTATAACTTGGGAACATTTTCTGTACACAATGCTTGGCCAAGTGCCAATTTGGCCCACAAGTGCTCAGATCGAAGGCAGTATGCCTCAATGCTTTAAAACGACATACCCTAAAATAAGGATAGTCCTTGACTGCACTGAAATTAAAGTCAAAAGGCCTAGCTCCAAGGTCTTAAACTCAGAAACTTATTCTACCTACAAGTCATTCACAACATTTAAAGGCTTAGTTGGTACAGCTCCACATGGTGCAGTAACATTTGTAAGTTCCCTATATCAAGGAAGTATATCCGACAAAGAAATAAGAAGGCGCAGTGGATTTCTGTCGCTTGTTGAAAAAGGAGACCAGGTAATGGCAGACAAGGGCTTCCTAATACAGGATTTTTTGGAAACTAAAAAAGCTAAGTTGACAATCCCACCATTCTTGTCAAGAACAAAGTCCGTACAATTCACTGCTAAAGAAGTGACATACCCAGCAGATTGCCCGCCTCCGTATCCATGTTGAGAGGGCAATCAGACGAATAAAAGAGTACCAAATTTTTGTAGGAGTTTTACCTGTCTCATTGGCTGGTTCAGTAAACCAAATTTGGACTATATGCTGCCTTCTGACAAATTTTAGAGGGTCACTATATCGAAACTTCGATTTCCCACTGGTTTTGTTTACCAAACCTTGCTACAATCATAAGATTTGTGACGCCTCAACTAAGTTAACCAAGTTCTTTACCAGATGTGCTTAATAAACCGAAACTGATTTATTTTAAATTGAACAAAGAAAGTATTTTAATTTGTGTGATTCCAGACAATTTCCATTCCTCCTCTTCAGGGAGATGAAATTGGATAGAAAATGTTAATTTCCTTCCTTAACATTAACACTAGTCTAGTACCTATTGCTGGCAGAAGCCCAGTCAGCATACATGTACATCCCATTTCTAGGATTTCCAAAAATTGTAGGGTTGGCTTAGTTTTACTCATTTTTTCCAACTTTGCACCACCTGTGATAATTTAGGGAGAAGGTATTCAAAATAATACTGATCCAATTTCATTTTAATTTCTGAAAAAAATTCTGCTTCAAACCTCAATCTTTCACAATGAAAGTCATTTTTACAATAAACATAAAAATCTGCCCATTGACAACCAGTTAGCAGCAATTGTCCCGTGATCTGGTAGTAATAGCTGAGTGTTTTTTTTAGTCTGAAGATTCCATTTACACATCTCAGATATTTAAGCTCATAGATGGATCCCTTAAGAGGGCACTTGTTTTCCAGCAGCCCCTAGGGATTGACTTCTGATGGATCGTACACTCTTAGATCTGAAGAGGAAGCCAGATGAGGGCAGGAGGGGTTGACGACAATTCCGGCAGGGAAAACATTACACTCCACACTATCAGCATATGCAGCTGCTGCCTCTTCCTCTGTACTTATTCCATGCCTCATGGCTGCAGTCTGAACACAAAGTCCTTCCATGAAATGCAATTGTTCTGGGGAAGGCACAGATGCATTTTGGCTAACAATCTCTGGAAGATAGAATGCTGGTGGTTTCTCTGGCCATCAATATTCATATGAATTTTGGGGTTATTTGTCAATCTTTGTTGTTGTTGGTAGGATAACACAGAGCCACCAGCCACTTTGCCACGTTTGTTGTTGAAAAACTCTAAATTGTCAGTGTCTGGCAGAATAGAGTTAAGTTGCATATCCTCAAATTGTTCAAATATGTATTTCATGGAATTTATAATTTGGAGGTCTCCAAATTTATCTGGTATGGGGTTATAAAGAGTAGACCGTACTCCATCTACCCTCCGATTTTTTTTCTTTTCTGTTCTATCTTTGGCTGGTGGTTTCACCTGCTGCACCGGCACCTCCTGCACCTCTCGAGGATTTATTCCAGCTGTTTTTTGTGGCACATGCCATGTCTGTGGAAAACTTGTCTTGGACATCGCAGGAGGTACACTTCTCAGGCCCAATTTTCGGTAGTGCTCAAGGAGGTACACTAGCCCAATTGCATGGTTGAACATCCCTGCTCCCATCTCACAGTTGCAAGAGGTACTTGATATTCTGACTTTAGGAGTCCTTGAGATCTCAATCTACTGAAAAATTTTAAAAAGAGCTCAACCTCTCCTTCACAATGTGCATTTTCAACATCAAACACTATTTATTAAGCTTTGGTCAGCATTTCAATAAAATATAAGACCTTGATTGAAACTCCGAAAATAAAACTTGACACCAATCCTGTACCGCCAATCACTGCGGTGAGATCAGCAAAGACGTTAAGACGCTTCAAACCGAAGTGAAAAATCTTGTATCGCTTGTGAAGGACGCTCTGCCTCCAAAACCTCCAGGTACTTTTTTTACGATGATGTATTGGGGAGCGGCATTTCATGATTTCACGCTCAGATGTTAAAACTGCAGTATTTTCTTTCTCACAGCCCGTCCCTTCTCTTCTTGCAAGGAAAGGAAAGTAAGGAAAACAGTAAGAAGTTTTCATTTCAATATTCCAAATCACTCGCTTGATGTGTGCTGTCCATTATGGTAGGTATAAGGACTCTTGTCTTGCATACAAGCTGACTCAATCCGTTTTAATGCTCTCCTTTTCCATAAGGTCGAGACGAAGCCAAGTGTATCTGCTGATGTTTGGTTCACAAAAGATTCCTGTTTACTGTCACATGGGAAACTTTGGATGTGGTGATGGAGGATGGACAATGGCCATGAAGATTAACGGTGCAAAGGTAAACTCCCTGTCTCCTTTAAAAAACTCTGGATATTTTTATTGATTAAAAAAATAAAGAGAGAAAAAATGAAATTAAAAAAACACACAAAAACGAAAAAAATTAAATATTAGTTCTTCGTTTCTCAGAGAACCTTCCATTACAACTCCCATTATTGGAGCAACAGAAATTCCTATAACCTTGCTGGAGGCAGGACTGGGTTTGACTCACAAGAAACCAAGCTACCGACCTACTGGAACACACCCTCCTCCAAAATCTGCCTCGGTATGAAGATTGGGCATCAGCTCAGGTTCATTGTCATCAACAGGCACGCCAACTCACTCTACTCACTGATTGCTGCTGGAAAATAGCGCGCTACCTCACTGGGTCGTGACAGGTGGAAGTGGTTAATTGGTTCACAGGCCTCCTTGCAGCACTACTGCAACAAGGAAGGGTTCAATGCTGTGAGAAGAAGCCTTCGTTAGTCCAAAGCAAGAACGGCATCATTTCTAACCAGGAGAATCAATGCTACTCTTGTGACTCCAGGATTGGTTTTGGTACACGAGGTCTTCATGACGACTCCAACACGTGTGACAATGAAGCGACATACTCGCCAGACAATGGACACAAGCACATCAAAGTCATGGGCTACATCCTGTTACAGTGACAGGGAACGCCGCTAACGTTCCAAGTTTCAAGCCAAGAAGCCATCATGAATTTTAAAAAAAGTAGTATCTTCAGGCTTACCAGTTAATAAAACAAGGGTTTCATAATTATTTTCTTCTCTGGTCAGATTTGTCTTAACTATTACTTTTTAAAAACCGGTCTAAGACGTATCAATTGTGCAAAGCTAATTCAAGCTTTGAGAACGAAGCTAATTCAAGTTTTGATCTGATCACGCACTAAGAAGGGTACACGAGAATAGTGTCTTTTTTTTTTTTTTTTTTCTCGCGATTTGCCGTTTGCGCTCGCCTTACGCATTTGTCTGCTTGGGTGAAAAACCCGAAAAGCCTCGCCTGTTCTGCAAGGTAACCAGGAGACCGGGAAATGAATTATTTGAATGGACAATAATCGGCCCTGATACGATAATCAAAGGAACACAAAAAACAGTACCTTCAAAAGTATTGCCCATTTTCTCGCTCTCATTAGACCAGCCCATTTTTCTGAATCATTTCTTTGAGGCGTCTGTCTCTACGCGAAATACGAATGAACATATTAACAAGATTTTTATTAGTTCTTCAACCGAACAGATTTCCTTCCGAAATATTTCCCGTAGTTTTAACAGACCTCTTCACCACGACTTCAGACAATCCCATTTTAATTCGAAAATAAGACTAAATGGGTCAGTGAGATTTCATTTTCAGATTTTAGAGAAAAGAGTTCTTTTGTTATCTCGTGTAGAACAAAGGATAGTACTAAAACCGCTTTTACCTATCGACGGGGGCGGGGAAGTTTAGGGGGATGATATAGTTCAGGAAGTTTTAGAGGACAGATCGGTCGTTGCTTAGAGACCACGAAGTAAAAACATAGAAATCTGACTGCCAATTGACTGCTAATAATGGGGAATGGGGAGAGGGGGGGGGGAGGCTCATACGAATATTAAAACCAAAATTGACCGGACTTCCCCCTCAGCTATAACTGGTCCCTTACAACATAAATCGGTTAGTTTGCTGTACGTGATGTAGTGGGCTCTCGAGTCGCGTAAGTCATTCCTGACTGTTTAGTTAAAATCCGTCGGTAGGGTTGAGTGGCTTTGTTAGGCTCGTTTGTTGTGAATTTGTGGCGAGGGAATGGTTTATATAGCGCCAGCAGTTGTTGAAATCTGTTGAGAAGAGTCTGTAGTAAGATAGCGAACCAGCTATATATCATCGTTGAAAGTAGCTGTTGCAGTAAGTGGAACTTTCTGCCAGCCCAATCTCAGGCCCGGTCAATGATGTGATTCGAATTCATTATCGACCAGGCTTTTTCGTGGTACACCATGCACATTTGGTCCATTTGCGGCAAAATTGTTGAATCAGTTTACACTACCGATACCTAAGGCAATCGACCGACCAAATACTCTTATTTTAAGTGAGGTGATGACGAGTGGTCAATCACCCCCACCGACAACAGTCCCTCTTAAGTCAACTCTTTCCTGAACGATCAAAGTGAACCATCAACTGAACTGAAGATAGGCTGTTAATGACGGTGTCTTTATTGTTTCTACGAAGAATTGTTTTGCTGGTGAGGTCACAGGCTGTTCAGCTCTGTAAAACTTCAAGCAAACCGTAAGATATCAGTATAAAAAGGAAGAGATCAAATCAGGAAGTAACGGCCATTAAAAAAAAGATGAGGAACAGAGCCTGTCACAAATATCTTTTCCATCGTCAATTACACGTTCAGCTGGGGGGTTTGGATTTTACGATTCTAGCAAACAAAGCCTCTCCCCACTAATTGCTACACATTTCCTTGTAAATGATATACGCGAACTTGGTGTTATATCATGGTAATTATTAACAACTATTCACCGAAGTGAAAGTGGATATTACTGAGCCACGAAGCGGCGAGTTAATTATCCATCACTAGCCACCGACACTTAAGGTGAATAGTTTTTTAAGCATATACTAAAACGGTGACACATGTAACTTCCCTGCGCATACAGCTCGCGACATCGACGTTTAATGGATATCGAACATGTCTTCTTAGCAAATTTCTATAGAGTTTTAATACTTGAATTGGCTTTGTGCGATTGAAGCATCTTAGACTGGATGTCAAAAAGTTATGTTTGAGACAAATCTGACCAGAGGAGAAGATAATGCTGAACCCACTGTTTTATTAGCTACTAAGCTTTACATTTTTCTAATTCATGATGGCTTCTTGACTTGAAATTTGGGGAGTGAACTGTCACTGCACCAGGATGTACCCCATGGCTTTGATGTGCTTGTCTCCGTTGTCTGACTTGTGTGTTGCTTCATTTCCACACGTGTTGGAGTCATCATGATGACCTCCCGTACCAAAACCAATTCGGGAGTCACAAAGGGCGCAATCCTTGTGCTCGTCAGTGATGATACCGATTCTTGCTTTGGAATGAGGTGAGTCGTCCCCCACAGCATTGAAACCTTCCCTGTTGCAGTGGGGCTGCAAAGAGGCCTCAGTACCAATCAATTCCTTCCACGTGTTACGACCCAATGAGGTGGAGTGGTATTTTCCATCAGCGATCAGTGAGTGCAGAGAATTGGCGTACTTGTTGATAACAGTGAAGTTGGCCTGTTGGTAGATCTTTAGACCGTGACAGATCTTGGAGAAGGATGTGTTCCAGTACGTCGGTAACTTGGTCTCTTGTAAGTCAAACCCAGAGTTCCCTCCAAAGGAGTTATAAGCTTTTCTGTCGCTCCAGCAATCAGAGTTGTAATGAAAGGTTTTCTGAAGTTGATAATAAATGATTTTTTTCTTATTTAGTATGATGTCCATTATAGACTGTTTTAATCTCACGGTCATTAACTAATCATAAGCGACTCCTGCTTGTTGTAAGGAAGACCGTAGCCATTTCTTGCCCGTCTTGTAAAGATGAGTAAACGATCGAGCGAACGACTTTTGGTAGCTGTAAAGGAAACTGAATACACTTTCTCACAAACACTATTTCGCTTACTTACACTGACCTGTACCTCGAATGAATTTCAAATAATTTTATAATTTATTGATAGCAAATCAATTTATACCTTGCTGCCATCAATTTTCATGACAGGTGTCCATCCTCCATCTCCGCATCCAAAGTCTCCCATGTGACAGAAAACGGAAATTGGCTTTGAGTCCAAGAGCAGGACAACCTTACCACTCTTGTTCAATCTGTTGGATAAAATACTTTGTGAGAACTGGTAGTACATAGCGAGACTTTGGCATATCTAGTAGGTCTTATAACTTTTCAAGAGACACAACGTACGTTTCAATTCTTTTCCAAAAAGAAGTCGGCTCGGATGACTATCATAAAGGATCAGGAGCTGGATTGTTGTTAAAATAATTGCTTTCATCATATAAGGGGCAAATTACAGAATTGTGATTGGTCAAGGCAGAGGGCATTTTATTCTTAATTTTTGTAATTGCCCTGGGCAAAATTACTTGAAAATGATTGGCTGAAAATCGCTTAGCAACGGCTGCCAAGATAAAGACATTTCTGTTTGTTTTGGCGACCCGTTTTACGCGAGATCAGTAAGAAAACATTTTGCCCCTTATATTATAAGAAGTAATCACATGGTTCCTCGTAAAATTAAGGATTAATATCACTTGTATTTTCGGAAGTTGCAGAAATTGCCCTCTGTCGTCGCTGCGCGACTCGGGCAATTTCAGCAACTTCCGAAAACACGCGTGATATTAATCCATAATTTTACTCGGCCCCATGCGATTACCTATACTTATTCCTTCTGATAGCATATCTCGTTCTTAGCTATTTCTGATATTGTCATTGAGCTATTTTACTTACATATTCCTTTCGTAAATTTCCTTGCATGTTGAGACTGAAAGAAGAGTAACATATGAATATTAATCTTCTCGGTAGCATGGTGAGTAGTTTTGCATTCATGTGATCATTAAAAGCATCAAGTTTCCTCCAAACTTTTGTAACCTGATCAATACAAGGCCGGTGATTAACATAAACAAAATCACCCTCTCAGATAACAACAACGGACCCTTAAACAACAACAGAAAAAAGAACGTGTGGTATTTTATAAAATCTGATTGAAACGAAAAGTTACATTTAAAGAGAAAAAAACGAAAATTTACATTTAAAGAGAAAAAAACGGAAATGAAAGGCGTTTACGTTGAAACAGAGCATCACAAGAAACCTCATGGAGACATCAAAAGAGATTTATTACTCATTGTGCAGATTTTTCTATCTCCAAAGTATCCAGGTTTGCATGAATACTTGTATGATCCTTCAGTATTGTTGCACACAGCATTGGCATTACAGCTATGTGTATCTGTAGCACACTCGTCTATGTCTGAGAAGAAAATAATAACTTTTGATGGCGGGACAATTCTCCAAAGAATGGTTTTCATTTGAGCGTTAAAGGTAACCGATGGTCTGCTGGTTTTTGTCCTGCCCTGTGATTGGTTCAAATACTCGAGCCATACCCTTGATAAAGCGTATCAAAACCAACTGCAACTCAATCACTCGTCATTTCCCGGCCTGCAAAGCTGGCGTATGTTAGCCCCTTACAGAGGTTAAGAGGGGCAGAGCCGCCAAAAGAGGCAGCTTACCAAACGCCTCGCTTCTCTGCCACTCATTCTGACCTCTCAAACCGTACTCAAAACTGCAAGCTACGCAGAATCGCGTTTTCTCACCCTCAGGCTTGCTGGCTTGTTTTTTCTTTGACTTCTCATTAATTTCTGCTGGAGTTTTTCTTTTTTTTTTCTGATTGGCTGCCATGATTACTATGGGTCTCGCTTTGGACATTCGGTTAAATGGAATAATAAGTTTTTGCGATGATCCAAATGCAGCCTAGTGTAAAAAGTAATTCAGATAAAGAAAGAGATCGGTTCGTTCTTGGCAAATGGACCTTGAAATAATCTTTTTTCTGGTAATGAACAGGCGGGTGGCTCTGAATGATGCCCCGAAACCAGGGTGGATGGGTAATTAAAGCATAAATTTCGAAGTAAGCCTTGTTCGATCTCCTCTTTTTCATGAAGAAGAATTGACAGGTAAAGAAGAAGGTCTAAACTCCTTTGATAATCACCGCAGGTATATCTCCTTTAACAGCTTTTCTCGTCCCGCTTGCTAAATAGTTTTGGACGTACTCACTTATTTAAAAACCAAGTTCTGTTTACCTTGGCCGCAGTCTTCTCCTTTGAATCCAGCAGAACACAAACAGCGATAGCCTTTGTCAGTAAAACAACTTTGACAAGTGCCTTCATTCTTACAGCGGTTTGTAACACATGCGCTCTAAAGCCAAACAGATAAATTAGTAATCAAGTACACTTCCCTTCAAACTGATGATAATTATACTTAGTCATCACAATTGCATCTTGGTCCTTGTCATTCTCTTGAGACTGAGCCCGTAAATGCAATTTGCGGCCACGTTGCGTTCAATCTCAACCTATCATACTAAAACTCAAAGAGATCGTTGGGTTAAAGAAGAAAAGTAAAATTATTCGAAGGCTTGCAACAAACTTAGTTGCATTATTGAAATATTTTTCATTACTTTTTGGACCAATGAATAGGTAGATCAACACAGAATACTTGCATCAGCAGAATGATGAAAATAATCTATGTTCTCCTTCAGCTCATGTTCGTGTCCTTCGTGAGGGACATCATTCAGTTCGCATAGGTACTTTCCACGTTCCTCTGCTCTTTTATCGAGATTGATACTGACACAGTCGGGTTCCATGTAGCACACGTTCTTACAAAACCCTGCGATCATGATTTCCACCGCGCGAATCAAGTGGTTTACCAGGCGTTTGCCATCAAAGGCTTTTTCAGGTCCAAACTCCAAAGTGCGGCATTCGTCTGCGTCACTGAAGTCTGGAATTAAAATAAAACGTAGAATGAGCGTAGTAGTAGTAGTAGTAGTAGTAGTAGTAGTTCTTAATTTAATGTGGCACCACACTTAGCTACAAGCTACTCACCAGGAATCCCACAACAAAATATACAATAAAAATTACAACCAACATCAAGAAATTATGTACATTAAGTAAAATGTTTTTACAAAAAGGATATTTCAAAATTTAAATATATATTTGTATACACGTGTAGTAAAACAGAGATCAAAAACTAAAAAGTTAAAATTTTAGGCGACGGATATTGTGAAGAAACGTGCTTGTGCCAGCCTTTGCGCGTATAGCATCTGGTATCGCGTTCCAAGTCTTAGCAGCAAAATAACTAAATGACTTAAGACCATGCTTGGTACTGTTAACTTTAGGTAAGGAAAGCATGTTCCTCCTTGGTTTAACTAAGTCAGTAATAGGTCTGGAAGCCTTATATAGATAGCAGTTATTGACCGTCTTGAATCCTACGACTCTTCGATGTCGTATGCAAGCCGATACAATCGAGCCAGTCTTCTTATAAAATAGCGTTATCTTCGTATACATGATCTAAGCGCAGGTTAATATACCCTTTCCATTTTCTTTGTATTCCTTTCCCCACAGTGGTGCCATATCTGGCTACAATAATCAAAGTGAGGTAAAATAAATAAGAGGCAGGATATTTTTAAGCCTATTTAAAGCATTAACCTGACCCGACACCTTTCGACAGATCGATGCGACATAAGTATCAAATTTGAGCTTGTCATCCAATGTTAGAGGTAATAATTTTATTTAACTGGAAGTAGGTATTGGCCTCCCTGCACATTCTAACTGGAAATCACAATCAGTGTTTCTAAAACCAAACCCTGATATTTGTCTGGATTTGCTAACGTCCCATTCTGTCGAAACCGTTGTGTTGAACTGGCTAAGTCTCGGTTTATACCTTCCTCCAATGCTCGGGGATCATGGGGATAAATAGAGTTTAGAGTCTTCTGCATAAAAAATTTAGTGTTGACTATTAAGCCCTTCAATATCAGTCGCGCCGAGTGGCGAGATTAATAATTTAACACTTCAGTGATATTTTAAAAAAAAATAGATCACAAAAAAACACATTTCATAAGTCACAAAGGGTATTATAGAAATCTTCTAGATCTGCTTCTGAGAAGTTTGAAATATCCTATGGTGAAAGCCTCCATCATAATTTTTTCAGACTACTTATCTCACCGTGCAAGTTTTTACAAAATATAAAGCTCTGCGCTAAGTTAAGTGGGCTGAATATTTTAAAGGAACCTCTTATTAATAAGTAGTCAGTTTCAGTTGTCACTTTGGTACAACTCCATGGCAACAAACATTATATTTCCAAGTAGCTTTCATCTTTGATAATTTTAAGCCGAGATGAAAGAGAAAAGAGAATGAGATTTTCCTTGCTCCATTTGCTTTGCAACGAGTTCTCAGTGCTCATGCAGATTTGTCAATTTGCTCTAGAATGATCTTAGCACCACTGGCTGTCAAACTTGTGCTGCCACCTGAGATACCTACATAATACTGCACATGACAAATATCAGACAGGAATGGATTTCATGAATTATAGAAAAAATGACGGTGATTCTCCATTAAAAATTAAATATCCTTTCGAACCATGTTCGCAAAAAACTTCAAAACAACTATAAGTAATTGTGTCTGCTTCGTCTCTATTTCGTCCATAGAACAGATGCAAGCCATAGCTTCTATAAGCCCATCAAGATCTACCAAAAAATAATTTATTTAGTTATGAAAAGCTTCAAAAATTTAATTTATAAAAAACTGATCTACCACAAAAACAAGAGGAAAAACGCAATCGCTGGAAACTAAACAAAGATGCTTTAAAACAATAGCATTTCTTAAACAGTTTAAAAGTTTATTTTTACCATAATTTTTTTTTCCGCTAATAATAGGTTTAAGTAAAACTAACCTTGTGTTGCAGACATCATACTACACAATGGCAAAACAAGACCTATATAGATCAAATACATGTACATCATCGAGAAGAACTCATTCAGAAAGTTTTCCGAGAGAAGTGTAAATTCATGTCCAACCCTACATGCAGGTGAAGCGATCTAAAAACTATTTTTTCTTGGGCATAACCTTCTAATCTATTTTCAGCCAATCGAAACTCAGCTGTTGCGTGAAGTATAGTTATTCAAATACTTCATTTCGTGTCACGACGATGGAATAATTAATAATTTACTAGTTTTTTTCTTTCTTTTTTTTTTTTTTAAGAGATTCAGTCTTTGGCTATTGTCTAGTAAATTTTACTGAACCGGCCTTAAATCCTTCTGTTACTCTGTTATCTAAAGAGGTCTTCATGTTATCTAAAGAGAATCGCATGTGGATTTAAACACTTTGAAAGCATTCCTATCTTATTACTGGATCATAAACTCCCCAGAAGGGAAAAGAAGCTTTTACGGGTTTATTATAATGTATATTAGTCAGCTTTCAAAAAAAAAAAACAACTGCGTAGGTCTTATAATTATGTAGCCTACTTTGCAGTACGACCCTTTGAGGAAAAGCAGTATTTACCGTTAGCCATCAGTGAGTAGAGAGAGAGAGATGGCATGCTTTTCTATAAAGATAAGCTATTTTTGATGGCCAAGTTTCATACCGAGGCATATCTTACTCCCGACCAATAGGTCGGTAAATGAATTAAGGGAATAAGTTTATAAAGAAATTGTGGTGCTGCGTCAATGGGGGTAACAAGTTAATTTGGGTTTATTCGCTAAGTTGAAACTATAAATTTGCCACCGCAGAGAGTTAAGAAGCTGACGTTTCGAGCGTTACCCTGTCGCCATTCGTTCTGACGAAGGGCCAACGCTCGAAATGTCAGCTTTTTAACTCTTTACGGTAGCCAATTTAAAAATTTAAATTGAGTTTATAAAACCAAACAGTTGTTAATTAGGTCATTGGGAAGCTTGGTAAAGTAAAATGAATAATTTATTTTCTCCCAATTAATTGAATACCTGCTGGAAGAATAAATAAAGATAACGTGACATCCAGGTCTTATTGGTCAAAAAAAAAATTAGAAAGTGGTTACCACAAGGAAAACAAATTGAATGAGATATTTTACAATCATTTGCATACTTTTTGTGAAGTCGGTTTCAGAAAGCGATCTGTGATATGAAAAATTCGACTTTTATCTTAGTTCTCTTACTTTGGTATATCATGATACCTGCTTCTGTCCCATCGAAAGGTCAGTTTTACCATTACTCATTTCTGAGTGGGGATTGTGAAGGGAAAGTAGTCCTTCTTAATAATATTTACCGTTTCACACCCATACCTGTTATTTGTTTAAATGGGTTTTTGTTATTTATTTGCGAAAAAGAAAAAACGTTTAAATATCACTAAACACTTTTAAATTCCTTTAAACTCCCCAACGAAAAACCTCTGGGTGAATGGATGATGAGCGGTTGGATGGTTTGTTCAGTGAGTACGTTTTTGTGCATTTCTTACGCAGCGAATTTCGAAAGATCTTCTGTCTTTTTTGTTGTTGTTTTGGTAATATTTTCTACTTTTGTATCCACCTCTTTATATATCTGTTCATTTTTTGTATTTTCGCAATGAAGGAGTTTACTCTTTTTTGATTCCACACTTCTTGTTTGTATCTGCTGCTGTGGTTATTGCGCTAATAAAGTAAGATATTTGTTTAGTTTTAGTCAGCTTTTTCCCCAACAAACAACTGCCTCAGTTTGGGTATATCGACAAATTTACTTTTCATGGCAATTACGTAGCTTTTGAGTAAATATAATCGGTTGAAGATCAAGATGTCACACAGCAACGCTTTTCAGCAATACAGGTTCTTTGCAGAAGTGACTTGTTAGTTGATATGGATCATTCTCGGATTTCTTCAACGATTCAGTTCGCTTTACTAATTTAAACTAAGAACTTGCGTATTGACTGTGAAACTTTACTTCTCTTCTGTTTATTTTTGGGAATTTTCGAATTTAAACTTCTTGCATATGGCAGATGCAATACGGATAATTGCTACCGAGAAATTAAAGTGGAAGGCAAATGCCTAAGGGAGTTTAAACAGTCCGAATAGGAACGCGAATGGCTGGACAAATGGAAAAAGCCATTTAGGATGCTTAAAGATTTGTACGAATAATCTGCCGATAATTATTCAAACTTATTGATAAACCCAACTGTTGCTATAGTTACATGTATTATTAATTGCTATTTGCAAGTTTCCTGCAGATGGCAGTTCGAAACATTACTACCGAGAAATTGAATGGAACACAAATCCCTGAGGAAGTTTAAGCGGTGCGAATAGGACCACAAGTGAATGGACGAATTGAAAAATTTAGGAATTTACTTAAGTATTCAGACGGATAAACTGTCGTTAAATACTAAAGCTACTAAACCTCAATGTTATTACGGGGGAAAGTTTCTAAAGAAACTATTTTGCTGCGTTAGTGGGGGTAACAAGGTAATTTGGTTTAGTTTGTCAACTAAGTTCAAATTTTAAATTGGCCATCGTTAAGGGTTTCAAAGCTGACTCTTCGAGCGTTAACCAAAGGGCAAACGCTCGAAACGTCAGCTTATTTAAAACTCTTTACGGTGGCCAATTTATAATTTCAACTTAGTTGATAAAACCAAATTGCCATACTATAATCATAATATTATTGTTGCCATAATTATCAATTCTTTTATGTTTATCTCTATTAACATTGTTTTCCTTTTCTTATATTTCTTCTAAATTGTTAAGAATTTTCCGATGAAGACCAATGCCGCCATTTGGAGTTTACACCTAAAAAAGTACTAGACGGCAAGCGTCTCGTAAACCACGTGATTCGCATCGTTGAAGTCATGACAATGAATTTTTGCGAGATCATGTGTTACATGGAGCCTGACTGTGTCAGTATTAATCTTGATAAACGAGTGGGTAGGCATGGAGGGTACAAATGTGAATTGAATAATGTTACTCACGATGGACACAAAAGCGAGCTGAAGAAAGAAGAAAATTATTTTTATCGTGCAGCTGAGGTAGGTGTTGGATCATCAGCAAATACTTATTTTCAGCGACGAAAATCTACTTTCTCACTCATAGGTGTTGAGATGATAGCTATAATTCTAATATTACTACAGATATTTTTATGTCTAGCAGTATCATTACGCCCCTCGTTTTCTATCTTACTTTCTTTGCCTGCTCTAAATCTAAAATTTAAAGATGATTGATCACCCATGCAACCTGCGACATCAATATTTAAACGTATGATACTAAGATTGTTAATACATTTTCTCCTTTTGGCTTCAGAGCGCTTGTGTTGATAACCCTTGCGATAACAATGCGACTTGTCAAAGCGGTTTTACCGACAAAGGATATCGCTGTTTGTGCACCACTGGATTCAAAGGTGCAAACTGTAAAAAAGGTAAATCTTGCCATGTCAACCCGTGGTCGTAGACTTGTTTGGGCTCAGAGTTTTATACACAACTTCTAAAAGTATCTGTAAGAGTTTAGGTTCGATTTTCGCAAATTATAACAATCTTTCAACTGGCTTGAGCAGAGCCAATTCTGTCCAATGTGAATGCGTGCCGAAATCTCGATAGTTGCCTTCAAGTTAATTTCTTGGTCCTGTTTGGTAGCTACGCTCGCCTGGTTCTCCTACAGGGAGCTGCAAGCTGACATGTTTAGCTTTGACAGAGTTGGAATGGCTCTTCAAGGCGCCACAGCTACTTATCTTGAGTACGCTCCTGCATGTTTGCAATTCAAAAGACGCCATGTTAATTTCTTCAAGAGAAGCGGGTACAGTCGCGCCGTGGCAATCTACTATGGCAATCACCGTTCGGAATTTAACATCGAACTTATTGCTCTGCATGGTGATGTTTCTTCAAACCTCGGCCCACTAGCGAGAAATCGCACCACAGATGGAAATTTTACGATCTCGAACTCGAACATCCCACCTTCCGGATAAAATCAGATGTCAAATCTCTTTCTCGCTATCTTGAAGAGGAAAAGACTCCGATGAACGTTAATGATTTTGATGTCTTTGCAATGAGTGAAACCTGGTCAAATTCCACTTGGAGCGACTGCATGATTGCTTGGAAGCATTATCAGATCCACCACTGTGATCGGAGCGACTCAAAGAGAGGTGGTGGGGTTGTCGCTTATGTTAACAATTCTCTCCTTTGTCGTCGGGTTCGATTGTTGGATTCATCCATTGAGCTTGAACATCTCTGCCTGGAAATGAAACAACATCGATCAGGCCCAAAGATTTTATTCATTGTTATTTATCGCCCACCGAACCGGCTCAAGTCCTTATTTCTACAAATTTCTTGACCAATTAATCGGCATTTCTATGAGCATGTATAACGAAGTAATTGCAGTTGGTGATTTTAACATCGACTTGCTAGCAGTAAATGGGTCTTGTAGGTTATTTACAATGTTTCGGGACGCAGGAATGAAACAGATTGTCTGTTCTTCAACTCCTACAAGGGTTGCTCGATGTTCGCCCGCGTTGCTAGATCATGTTTATGTTTCGCATCCAGAGCGGATCATCGAAACCCTAGTCCCAATATATGGACTGAGTGATCACTATCCAGTCTGCTTGGACACAAGTTTCGCGACCTTAAATCCCCCAAACTGCATCATGATACCATCAAATATCGAAGCTTTAATAATTCTGACAAAAACAGTTTTACTTACGATCTAGAGACCGCTCCATTGTCAGTGTTTGATGTTAACGACAAGTTGGACACCTGGGAGCTGATTTTTAATAGTGTAATCACCCAGCACGCACCCATTGTCGAGAAAAGAGTAAAGCGGAAAAAGCTGCCACCTTGGATGAATAGCTCTATCACTGATTGTATCCGAAGCAGAGATAGGTTCAAGAAACGTGCGAAAACTAATGTCCTAGCGAACACCATGTATAAGAAGCTAAGGAATCAAGTAGTCAAAATGATCGCTAACTCAAAAGCGGCCCATATGAGAAATGAAATCACTGAAAATATGGGCAACCCCGAAAACTCTGGAAAACTCTTAAACATGCAGTACCAACACATCCGATTCCTTTAACACCCTCTTTCATTGAAATGGATGGATAAGAAATAATAGACCCACTTTCCATGGCTGATGCTTTTGACTATCGATCATTTCCGGGACTAACATACAGCGGGCTGCAAACGTGGCTCAGGTCACAGTCAGCGAACAGGTACTTGCTAACATAGAGGGTAGCATTTCACACTTAATTAATGCTCGCATTGATGTCTCTACGCAGTTTGATATCCCCCTCATGACCACTCAAGAAGTTGAAGAATATACAAAGCGCATAGGAGGAAACAAAGCCACAGGCCTGGATGGGATTGGAATTCAAATTCTAAAACTAGCACTACCGGCGATATCTAATTGTTTGACCAACATCTACAATTCTCGCATTAGTAAAGCCGTTTTCCCGCATAAATTCAAAACAGCAAGGCTAACTCCTGTCTACAAGAGACTCACCTCATGACAGAAACAACTATAGGCCTATCTCAATCCTGCCAATTATCTCTAAACCTCTTGAAAAAGATATTGCGTCATGCTACTTAAAATACCTATACGACAATAACCTTCTATACAGCAAACAGTCTGCCAATCGCCCACATCATTCATGCTAAACTGCCCTGTTGAACCTCACAGACAACTGGCTGAAGGCTATCGATAAAGTTTTTTGGGTCGATATTCTTGAATCTGAGCAAAGTCTTGGACTTAGTGATTCACGACATTCTATTATCTAAAATCGCTAAATACCACGCTAGTGAACCAACCTTGAGATGGTTCAAATCGTATTTATGCGATCGAACTCAAACATGCGCTATTTCTGGATCACTATCTAACCCTCTTACGTTGCCACAAGGCGTTCGAGAAGGATCAATTTTGGGTCCCGTCCTCTTTTCACTTTATATTAACGACTTACCTCTTTGCCTATCAACTTCTGACCCCGAAATATATGCTGCTGATACAATGCTAAGGACCTCCAATCACTCCATTGATCATATCTAACAGAATTTGCAAGTCAGCCTAAACAATGCTAGCAATTGGTTCAAGTTAAACAAAATGGTACCTAACACAAAGAAGACGAAACACCTACTCATAGCTACACGACAGAAATTGAAATCCGCTAACAACCCAACCTTAGATCTTTACTTAAATGGCAACAGACGAAGCCAAAGATGAAAAACTCTCAGGCGTCCAGATCGACAAGCACATTAGCTGGCACAACCACATCGAATAATTAATTTGGAAGCTGAACTCTAGAATTTATCTGCTAAAAAGAGCGAATGGCTACCTTGACCTCCACTGCAGAAAATTGCTATTGAATGCGTTTATGAAGCCTGTCTTTGAAAATTGTTGCTCGGTTTGGGGTAACGCCTCTAACGATCAACTGCTGAGAATACTTAGAGTGCAGAAACGTTGTAGTAGGTTAATTTTAGATGCCAGTTTCCACGATAACTCAGTTCAAATGTTCAAGAAACTACGGTGGATGCCAAATGATGATGTATTGCGCATGAAGAAATTGTGCATGGTGTTGAAAATTGTGAGCGGAGAGTGTCCGCATTATTTTACAAGCTATAGAACTTATGTAAAAAACTCCGAAATGTCGCTCCAACGCAGGCCTTAGAACATTTCATGCAAATGCCACTTATGAAACCGTCTGGACGACAAATTTGAAATTATTAGAGATGAAAGCAACTTTAAGAATCGGTTAGTGAACAATTTTTCACAAAGTAATTCAGATGGTGAACATTTTACTATCTCTAGAACGTTTTGAATATATTTGTGTGCATGCTGTTCTTGATAATCTAGTTTTTATAATTCTTTTTAATACAGCCCTCAATGTAAACTACTGGGTTACCAGAAATTGTGTTAGCTATTAAAGTTTATTTATTTATTTATCTCTTGGTTAGAGAACTGCTCCAATATTGTAAGAATATCATGTCAGTTCCCACGCAAGTGTTAATTTGCTTTTTACAGTTTATTTTTACATTCGCAATGATGACGATTTTATTTGCAGATGTCGATGAGTGTGCTGCAGGAACACAAGAATGCAGTAAACATGCTGTTTGCAACAACACCGAAGGTTCCTACAACTGTTCGTGTAAATCGGGATATTCTGGAGATGGAAGGACATGCAAAGGTGAACTAGACCAAAACCCTAATTATCTTGACGAACAAAGGAATAAAAATTAAAGAAAAAAACGTGTTCAACCCTACAAATGATCAAATTAGTCACCTGCTTAGGGGTTTTCCTTGTTAAGTCAGTTGCCTTGAATCTTACAGATATAAACGAGTGTGCAGACGGAACAGCCAACTGAATTGCAAATATCACTGGGCGACTGTGAGTCGAAACGTGAGCGTACAAAGAAAGATTTCGACCGAAGCGTCTAAATTTGAAGAATTGTCCTGGTACTGTAGCACTGTGTACAGAAGCCTGCCTTCAGGTGATAGTTTATGTCTTCAAGTGCGAGATTCAGCATGGCGAATATCGATCGCCCGGTAGAATGGAGGGATGGAAGATTTAAGACCAGTGACAAGGCGAGTTTCGCGCCTGAAAAACAAACTACCGCCTGTAAGCAGGCTGTGTGTACAGCCGCCCATTATTAAATTCCTTTTGAACTGCAATGTCATTGGCTGTGAGACACAAACAGCGTAAGTCGGTCCTGATTCGTCAGTTTCAATCCGTCAATCCGCCGGCAGGTTCTGTTCTGTAAACACCTGTTTCGAGAAAGGTTGTTTGAAGAAACCGAAAATATGCATGCAACAGCCCCGAAAGTTATTGTGGGCAGTTTTTGTGTCGCGGTTCTTTGACCTCAGGATCTCAGGGAAATCTGAAAATGCCTCACAGTAAGGACGATCCATCGCCTATTTGATGAATTCATTTATTTGTTTGACCTATCAATTCACTTATTACCGGATACCCAAATAACCTTTCAAACTGTCGCCTGCACTTTATACTTTCTCAAAGTCTGTTTTTGTGGGAGTTCAGTGGGGTGGAAAACGAATTCGAAACCATGCAGGCGCAACAAGTCGTCTCCTCGCGACTTCGTCGTTCGTTTTTCTCAAAGATAAGCATACAAAGGCGACTTGGGGCAAGTCTACCTCTTGGAGTGTCCACCCAGTACAAGTTTTAACTCATAAAATAACTGTATTCCATGTCTGCCGACGTTCTTTGTCAACAGAATTACTGATTTTATTATGCTTTGTCAGTGCAAGCAGTCACGACAAACAAATCATCCCGCGCAAGTTTTTTTGAACACGAAAAGCTACTGAAACTCTTATCGAGCAGCGAGAGTCATAGAGAACTGTTGAACGCTATAAAAGAGTGGCAGTTTATGTCACAGGGTCTCAATGTGGTAATGACTCGTAACAGTGGCCAATTTACATTATAACTCACAGCTGAGAAATGAAATTGACAGTTTTTTATAAACTTATCGCAGTTATTATTGTTTTGCTAATTTCATATCAGAATATTTGCACAAAAGACAAAGCATTAAGGGTCCTGATTAGTTGTGTGGGCATGCATGCACGCATGTAAAAATGGTCAATTCGATGAAATGGAAACATAAAATTTTATTTTGTTAAATCGCAGTGTCGCCGTTCTCAAATGGCTTTTCGTTCTCTAGAAAATAGAAATATACTGTGAGCAGATTTTCAGACTCTATGATAATTTCTTTACATTGTACAATTCGATCGAATAAAGTTAAAAATAAACTTAACCTTGAAACTTGTCCATCTGATGTCGCTCAATGCGAGCAAGAAAATACGAGTTGTGTTTAACAATAATAACAAGGAAGCAAAATCACCACAAACAGTTATTCAACGGCTGAGCAACACAGAAAACATTTCGAACATCGATCAATTATCAAGATGCGCTTGCAAATTGCAATTTATTTTATGGCAAATCTCATCGCGCTGTTCGCTGTTTTAATCGGCGTCAGACAGCAATCCTGTACTGCTAATGACTGCGGTGAGATCAGCAAAGACATTAAGACGCTTCAAACCGAAGTGAAAAATCTTGTTGCGCTTGTGAAGGACGCTTTGCCTCCAAAGCCTCCAGGTACTTTTTTTACGATGATGTATTGGAGAGCGGCATTTCATGATTTCACACTCACATGTTAAAACCGCAGTCTTTTCTTTCTCACAGCCCGTCCCTTCTCTTCTTGCAAGGAGCAGTACAACAAAGGAAAGTAAGGAAACAGTAAGAAGTTTTCATTTCAATACTCCAAATCGCTCCCTTCATGTGTGCTGTCCATTATGGTAGGTATAAGGACTCTTGTCTTGCATACAGGCTGACTCAATCCGTTTTATTGCTCTCCTTTTCCATAAGGTCGAGACGAAGCCAAGTGTATCCGCTGATATTTGGTTCACAAAAGATTCTTGTTTACTGTCACATGGGAAACTTTGGATGTGGTGGTGGAGGATGGACAATGGCCATAAAGATTAACGGGGCAAAGGTAAACTCGCTGTCTCCTTTAAAAAACTCTGGATATTATTGATTTAAAAAAAAGAGAACAAATGAAATTAAAAAAACACACCCAAAAACGAAAAAAATTAAATATTAGTTCTTCGTTTCTCAGAGAACCTTCCATTACAACTCCCATTTCTGGAGCAACAGAAATTCCTATAACCTTGCTGGAGGCAGGACTGGGTTTGACTCCCACGAAACCAAGTTACCGACCTACTGGAACACACCCTTCTCCAAAATCTGCCTCGGTATGAAGATTGGACATCAGGTCAGGTTCATTGTCATCAACAGGCACGCCAACTCACTGTACTCACTGATTGCTGATGGAAAATACCGCGCTACCTCACTGGGTCGTGACAAGTGGAAGTGGTTAATTGGTTCACAAGCCTCCTTGCAGCACTACTGCAACAAGGAAGGGTTCAATACTGTAGGAAGCAGCCATCGTCTGTCCAAAGCAAGAATCGGCATCATTTCTAACCAGGAGAATGAATGCCACTCTTGTGACTCCAGGATTGGTTTTGGTACAGGAGGTCTTCACGACGACTCCAACACGTGTGGAAATGAAGCAACATACTCGCCAGACAATGGACACAAGCACATCAAAGTCATGGGCTACATCCTGTTACAGTGACAGGGAACGCCGCTAACGTTCCAAATTTCAAGCCAAGAGGCCATCATGAATTTAAAAAAGTAGTATACTCAGGCTTACCAGCTAATAAAACAAGGGTTTCAAAATTATTTTCTTTTCTGGTCAGATCTGTGTTAACTATAACTTTTTGAAAACCGGTCTAAGACGTATCAATTGTGCAAAGCCAATTCAAGTTTTAAAAACGAAGTAGAAATAGGCAATGGAGATATATTCTATGTTCATAATAGGTCGACGTCACGATCTGCACGCAAAGGGAGGTTGTGATCTGATCACGCACTAAGAGGGGTACACGAGAATAGTGACTTTTTTTTTCTTTTTTTTTTCCGCTGGATTTGCCGTTTGCGCTCGTCTTACGCATTTGTCCGCTTTGGTGAAAAACCCGTAAAGCCTCCCCTGTTCTGCAAGGTAACCAGGAGACCAGGAAATTAATGATTTGAATACACAATAACTTGCCCTGATACGATAGCCAAAGGAACACAAAAAACAGTACCTTCAAAAGTATTGCCCATTTTCTCTCTCTCATTAGACCCGCCCATTTTTCTGAATCATTTGTTTGAGGCGTCAGTCTCTACGCGAGATACGAATGAACACATTAACAAGATTTTTATTAGTTCTTCAACCGAACAGATTTCCTTCCGAAATATTTCCCGTAGTTTTAACAGACCTCTTCACCACGACTTCAGACAATCCCCTTTTAATTCGAAAATAAGCCTAAATGGATCAGTGAGATTTCATTTTCAAATTTTAGAGAAAAGAATTCTGTTGTTATCTCGTGTAGAACAAAAGATAGTACTGAAACCGCTTTTTACCTATCGACGAGGGTGGGGAGTTTAGGGGGATGATATAGTTCAGGAAGATTTAGAGGACAGATCGGTCGTTGCTTAGAGACCTGGAAGTAAAAACATAGAAATCTGACTGCCAATTGACTGCCAATAATGGGGGATGGGGGGAGGGGGGGAGGCTCATCAGAATATTAAAACCAAAATTGACCGGACTTCCCCCTCAGCTATAACTGGTCCCTTACGACATAAATCGGTTATTTTGCTGTACGTGATGTAGTCGGCTGTTCTACTCGAGTCGCGTAAGTCATTCCTGACTGTTTAGTTAAAATCCGTCGGTAGGGTTGAGTGGCTTTGGTAGGCTCGTTTGTTGTGAATTTGTGGCGAGGGAATCACCCTACTTACACAATCTAAATGGCTAACACCCACCTGATCTAACTTTAGATCAGTGGGTTCAAGCCGTTTTAAATGATCATCTCAGTCTTCCCAGTAGCTCAAACACATAATTTTTTAAGTGCAGATTTTCTGAAGTAAAGAAAATTTGGTAAAAACCACAATGAAAGAGATGCTTCCTTGCCATTTCAGTATATGTTGGGTAACATGTGCTCTACAATGTATCATTCTAACCAGGACACTCAACTACATTGAAGGAAAAAGAGTTTAATAGTCTATAAAAGCCACTCCACAGTTGAATTGATTACAACAACTTTTACAACGAAGACAGAATTTCTTTTGAGAACTATTTACTGAAATTTATACATCCGTGTTTTAAATATACAAAATAAGATATGGCGTATCTGACAGCGATTTTTCTGAGAATCTTTTTTACAAATGTATATGCAGACATTACCATAGAGATGATAATCCAAAAGGACTAAAAGAAATCATGTTACATTATACCATGTCACTTAAGCAAATCTTTGGAAATTTCCATGGACATTTCTGGATCGATTAGAACGTTAATGAACATTTACATTTTACCATGTCCATAGAAGATCTATGGAAATTTCCATGTACATGTCAAGATCGATTAGAGCTGAACATGTTACATTTTACCATGTTAGTAGAAGGTCTATGGAAATTTCCATGCACATGTCTAGATCGATTACAGATAAATATCTTACATTATACCATGTTAATGGAAGGTCTATGGAAATTTCCATGCACATGTCTAGATCGATTAGAGCTGAACATCTCACATTGTACCATCTTAATGGAAGGTCTATGGAAATTTCCACCATGTCAGGATCAATTATAACCGTACATCTTAAATTTTGCTGTGTTAATGGAAGGTCTATGGAAATTTCCATGCACATGTGTAGATTGATTAGAGCTGAACATCTTACATTATACCATGTTAATGGAAGGTCTACGGAAATCTCCACCATGTCAGGATCAATTATAACCGTACATCTTAAATTTTGCTGTGTTAATGGAAGGTCTATGGAAATTTCCATGCACGTGTCTAGATTGATGAGAGCTGAACATCCTTACACTATACCATCTTAATGGAAGGTCTATGAAAATTTCCATGCACATGTCTCGATCGATTACAGCTGAATATCTTTCATTATACCATGTTAATGGAAGGTCTTATGGAAATTTCCATGCACATGTCTAGATCGATTAGAGCTGAACATCTTACATTATACCATGTTAATGGAAGGTCTATGGAAATTTCCACCATCTCAGGATCAATTATAACTGTACATCTTAAATTTTGCTGTGTTAATGGAAGGTCTATGGAAATTTCCATGCACATGTCTAGATTGATGAGAGCTGAACATCCTTACATTATACCATCTTAATGGAAGGTCTATGAAAATTTCCATGCACATGTCTCGATCAATTACAGCTGAATATCTTACATTATACCATGTTAATGGGAGGTCTATGGAAATTTCCATGCACATGTCAAGATCGATTAGAGCTGAACATGTTACATTTTACCATGTCAGTGGAAGGTCTATGGAAATTTCCATGCACACGTCTAGATCGATTACAGCTGAATATCTTACATTATACCATGTCAATGGAAGGTCTATGGAAATTTCCATGCACATGTCTGGATCGATTAGAGCTGAACATCTCACATTGTACCATGTTAATGGAAGGTCTATGTAAATTTCCATGCACATGTGTAGATCTATTTATAGCTGAATATCTTACATTTACCATGTTAATGGAAGGTCTATGGAAATTTCCATGCACATGCCTAGATCGATTAGAGCTGAACATCTTACATTTTACCATGTTAGTTGAAGGTCTATGAAAATTTTCATGCACGTGTGTGAGTCGATTGCAACTGAATATCTAAGATACGTCATTTTATCATACAGAAGATCTATGGAAATTTCCATGCACATTGTTTGGATCGATCATGACTGAAAAATTCTTTCATTTGAGCCATGTTGCTGGAATATCCATGGAAATTTCCATGCACATTGTGTGAATTGATCATAGCTGAACATCTTAAATCTTGCCATGTCAATGGAAGATGTATGGAAATTTCCATGCACAAGTGTAAATTGATTATAACTGAAAATCTTATATTTTACCATTCTACTGGAAGATCTATGGAAATTTCCATTCACAAGTGTGAGTCGATTATAACTGAAAATCTTATATTTTGACAATCTACTTTCCAAATTCTGACCTGAGCCGTTGATGCTCAAGCTTCTCTGTATCTGGAATAACATAATCTGGGGGGGACATCAACATTTATTTCTGCATCAGCCTGACATAAATAAAGAAAAGCAAGGTTAAAAAACTGTAGCAAAAACGCTTATTCCAGAAATTTAATATTTGAAGGACATGAACCAGACAGTAGAGAATGAAATGACCTCAACAATAAATAAGCTTCTAATTTAAGTAACTTACAGCTGTATACCATCAAGCTGTAACAGAGATCAGTTTGTGATTTTTCTAATAGTACTTGTCATTGTTACTAATATTGTTGTTATTTACAATTATTATTATCATTATTGGTCTTGTATAATGCTAAGAATTAAAATGTAAGATCATCACACTCCATCTGAGCAAAACAGATATCTTCAGTGCATGAACAGAGTATAATTGTTAATGGAAAGTATTGTTGAGATTTTTTGTTTCTGTTTATTCTCCATTGTACAGCAGATATTTCCACTTACTTTCACTACAGTTAACCACTGTTCTCAGTGGATGAGGGTTTACTGGTTTCCAGTTTTCCTTTTTGCCACTCCCCCAGTGAAATGGGCAACATCCCCTCCTTCACAGCAAAAACATGCTCAACCTCGGCAGCCTTTGGAGTTGGGGTGTAACAACTCTCAAAGGAGGTCACAAGCTCTATCAATTAACAAGAGAAAACATTTTAAGATATTGTATCCATCCATATTGTCAGGAGAGGATAAACATCAATCAATTGAAGGCTTAAAATATAACTACACGACTGTCTCAATAGTTATACAAATCTACTCTGCTCCTCTTGAATTTTATATAGATATTTTTTAATACAAATCCATAATTAGTTAACTATAGATTTTCTCTTAGTTAACTAATTAATATATATACCTCTGTAAATAGCTCTTAGTCTTTTTTCTTTTTTAGTGTCCCCAAATTAGTAAGGGATTTTTCCCTAGCTTAGGATGGCTCTTCATGTAATGACAATTTCAATAAAGTTTTACTACTACTACCTCTATTAGTACTGCTGCTGCTACTACTGCTGCTACTGAGGCTGCTACTACTACTACTACTACTACTACTACTACTACTACCACTACTACTACTACTACTACTACTACTACTTCTACTACTACTACTACTACTACTACTACTACTACTACACTGCTACTGCTACTGCTACTGCTACTACTACTGCTACTACTACTACTACTACTACTACTACTACTACTACTACTACTACTACTACTCATTTTCTAAGGTAGAAGTTTACTGATTGCATTCCTCCTAACAGTACCTATAGAGGTTCTTGTGTCCTTCTTTACCAAAAATTCAGAAAGCCTGTAAGACACAATTTAATATGACTAACAATTAACAACAACATTTAGTATTTTGAAGCTGGCAATTAAGCATCCCAGCAGTGAAACTTTGACTGAAATCGGCAGCATTAATAAGATGGTTCTGCGATGTAACTATTCTCAAAGAGAGTTTTCCTCTCAACTGAATTCAATGAAAATGAAACTCTGATTCTTACTTGTTAAACATCTGGTCAGCAGCTTCATGAGTGTGTCCAAATTTAGTTTTACCTATAAAGACAAAAGTTAGATTTGAAGGAATTTTTTGTTCATGAATCACGTTATAAAAGGAATGGTTACTAATTCGTTTTATTTAATTTAGTCTGATTTATGATTTAGACTATATACGAGAAGAAGCTTGTTGGTGCAACTAAAGGACAACATAAGATATACTGTACCTTTCATTTAGTTTGGCGTGCATCCATAGCCCATCAAGTACGATTTCCCTTGTTTGCAGCGAGTTATTACCCAGAAGATTCCCACGTATCATGCACATCTCTGCGAGATCCACGGCTTCTAAGCATTTCTCAGCACATCCAGATTTTGTTGCCTTAAATATACAGAAACCCACAGAATTGATGAATATTTCGTAACTTTGAGTCGATATTAGCCTAAATCTCAGACGGTCTGAATCCAGTTTCTCAAATATCCGTCAAAATCACGAGGGCGCCTTGTATCGTCAGAGAACCAGGCTAAATAATCGCCTTCGTGCCTTCATCTTGAAGTAAAAGACTGTAACTCGTAAACAACAAAACAGCGAACGGCGGAAACAAATCACCCAAGCAGCCTCTTTTCCTCTTTCTACAAAAAACGACCAAGACGTTTACTCTTCCCCACTTCTTCTGCTCTACGTGGCATAGCCAGCAACAAAATAATATCGATTGATTGTTGTTTTTTTTTTTAAAGTCGTTACGCTGTTGGCTGTTTTGGTGTTTACGTCCACTCTGTAATGGCTATTTCGAACCCAGTCTCTCCAATAAACGACACTAATAGTTTATACGTTGCGCTACAGTCGAATTTAATTCAAGGTCGCACAAGCAATTAAATTCGACGATAGCGCGACGTCTAAAACGAATTAAATTCGTCTGGTGAATTAAATTCGTCCTTGACGTTTTATCCGTCTTGGTAAGACGGATAAAATATCGATAACGCGTCTTCAGTTTTAACGTCGCACCGAGAGTCGCGTATAATGAAATGCGTGCATTTTCTTGATGTATTTCAATTTATTTCAAAATGACACCTCTGACCAGAGGCACTGCATTTGGGAAGAGAAATAAATTCAATCCAACTGATTTCGACGCATAAAACCACGCCACGATTTACGTCGACGGAACGACGAATTCGTCTGAATTAAATTCGACCGTAGCGCGACGTATAAACTAGGCCTAAGGAATGCGTTACGATATGTCACTGCGGGAGTTCGTGATACTTCCTATC
The DNA here is from genome assembly GCF_964205215.1 of Stylophora pistillata. Lineage (NCBI taxonomy): Eukaryota > Metazoa > Cnidaria > Anthozoa > Scleractinia > Pocilloporidae > Stylophora > Stylophora pistillata. Next base: position 25,696,051 of record NC_142524.1, read on the forward strand.
TAATTACCACAATTATCGCTTTGGATTTTAGAGCCTTTCCTTCTTTCAAAGAAGCAGCATGACACTTCTCGCGATCGCAACCTCCAGGTTTTTTCACTTTTCGAACTTTTCCTACGACAGATACGTCTCTCTTTGTTTACTAGATTAGAAATATCAACTTATCCTTTTTTAATTTGGTTAAGATGACAACTAAGAAGTATGATGAAACATGAAACTTTCTAAATTGCAGACAAAAATTACGTAAACTCGGCCCTTCTGTTACAATTCTTGTTTACAAAAAATTTATCAAAATACATCGAAATGAAAACTGCCTTTTTTATTGATCCTCTAATTTCCCAATAGACGGTAGTTTATAGATTAGGGCGTCAAGATTGTTCCACTATCCTAGTTGCTGTATTATGGATTTATGACGCTCCACTTTGCAGTGCAAATCCAGCTCACTAATACGTGTTCTTCACAATGTTCACAATAAGCCTTTTTTACTTGCTTTGGATGCGCCGCCCAAAGCCCGATTGAATTCCCGGTCTTCCTCTACGTCTAAAGTCGGAAACTTGTCAAATTCTTTCAAAATGGGGCAAAACCTCCTGGACTGATCTTCAACTTTGATAAAATGAAGTTTTAGTTCTCTCATTTTTGCGCGTTTCCGGCGTTGGGTTTTTGAGGTCAGTCCGTTCCTATCTCGTTTTTCACTTTGGATTAGTCGGAAAAATTAACTTTTGGAATACACTGATATCCTTTTTTTTTTTCAGCCACGTCCACGATTTTAGCATCATTTTAAACACTGGAGGAGAAACACTTGGAGGAGCTCTTAATTGCTCCTTGGCTGCGTGAATAGGTATTGAATTGTACGGACGGTATAAGCTGGCAAACAGTTTTCCGGCTATTCATAACGAGATCTGTTACTTTGAGAACATCAAAGAATTCCTCTACTTTTCCCCCTATATCAACTGCAGTGTTTCTGAATTGAGAATTATTATCCTCAAACAGAAAGAAAAACGTTCTGTTTTTGAGGTTAGGGAAGAGCTGATTAGAAATTTACCTTCAAGGTTGCCGCTTTGCGCCTTGTTGCCGCTGAGGCTTTCATTTTCAGAAAGGACCACATTGTCATCGTCCTCACAACCTGCAGCGCTAGAAGTTTCTACTTCTTACTCTTTGGAAGCTGTGTGCTCAGGCGAGAGTGGTGTTTCAGCTCTTGAAGAGTCTAACGATTCGGTAGTCGATCGAGGCCTCCCTTTTCCGTTTGGCAGGCGTGCTTGCTAAGAGATGTTGAAATACCTCCACGGCTGACTCTACTATTCTCGTAGCTCGGCTCTCAAAGCTTTCTTCAGTAACTGATGTTTCTACCAAAGGTTCTTCGGCGAGACTTGAAGGAATCGAGAGTGACAGTGGCTCTTCTGCAACCGAACTAGAGTAATCCATAATATCCATAGCCGTTCATGTATTCCTATTTCAGTTTGAAAAAACTAACAGTTTCCTCAACAGCGTGATGCGGCTGTCGGAAATTTGAAAACTCCTACGTCATCGGGCATACAAAAGAATTTCTTATGGAATGTGCATATTAACCAATAAACAAACGATACGGCTTAAATGATCTCAATTCAAAATGGTGGTCGCACATTCTTTAGCGTTCATGCAGGTCAGCTATTTGACAAGCCAGGCTCATAAAACTCAGTTAGTGAAAAGATATGGCAACAACACGTGGTAGAGGGTCCTCGCTACCTTAGTCGAAAGAAGGAAAAAGGGAAAAGCGGCACTATTCCGACAGAAAGTGGTACTTCACGAAAACAGAAAACGGAGAGGTGCGCCGGCACACTGCATCATTACAATAAATCATCCATTCTAGCGCAGGATGGCATTGATCCTGGGTCTGTTGTTCACATGAAGCCTGCGAGTGAAGATCGAAGGAAACTCAAGGTACGTTTCGTTTCGAGAATTCTGAAAAATTTAAGCTTCAGTCAAAAGAAAAGAGAATTTGCTCTAAGAAAGATCATTTTGAGTTTGTACGAGATAAGGATCATTTCCTATCGTGCAATAGAAAAATAAGTTTGGAGGAAAAAATATTCTTGTGTCTTAGATTAGCTGCATTTGATTTGGCTTCCAAAAAGGTCCGCACTGAGTAAACTTGGCCTGTCTATGGCAATGGATTTCCCTCCTTTCGGCGTTTAGCTTACTCTGACCATTCACTCTCAATTTTTACTACCTTTTACATGAAATTTCCCACACAAATTTAAAGCATTTCGCAATGCGAGCACAATAGCAATCAATCTGTAACACTTTTCAAAAATGCCGCAAGAAAGTTCCGCTTCTGGTTTCCGTTTCCGCCAAACGTGTTTGGACGGAGCCGGCGATGCCACATTTTCAATCGAATTTACTTTTCACACCAATGTAATTCGTAAAAGATACGGTAAAATGGTTTTATGATATTTCAAACGGCATTCATTGTCTCTTAGGTAAAATAAACCTCGGAAAAAGTCTTCTCCCGGACGTTTCAAGTTGTTCTTAAATCCCACCGACGACCTCAATAAACTGTTGTACCGAGAATTTTCTGACATTTCAAGATTTGGAAAACAAGTCAGAAAATTACTAGAAGTAGAATTGTTCCCACGTCAAGTTCTGACAAACGACCTGCAAATAGTTCCTCTACCAGTGGCTGCGAGGAAAATCAAGGCAAAAAAACGGTGAGGTGAGAATGAGTCAAACACTATTTCCGTACAACCAAGTGAACCATTTTCTTTTGATGCTGAGACCTTGTCGATTACGATGTTTACGACGACAAACGTAAACGTAAGAGCCAGTGTCATTATTGTTGGCACACATCGAAAAGTGCCACAAATTGGTTTGTGGCTGAGAATGAGGTGGACCTCATGCAGCACATCATAAAGCTTTTCGTGCCTCCAAGAGGGATTGTATTATTGTTTGGAGACTCGTATACTCTAGGTAAGACACAATTATACAAATAAAATGTACTTAAGCTGCACATTTTACAGACATTGACTCCTTTATTTTCTATTTGCTAAAAGAAGTGAGACAAAATTGCTGACTTGCAGTAACCGGCAGTCAAACCATCTGTAAACAATGCCAATACCTGCAAAAAGTAATAACTTGTTTATCCCTTATTTTTATGTGTTTCAGTGAGTTTCTGCCTCAAACTGACGGTTCAAAGGAACGTGAACTTATTATCCGTATATAAGGACGAGAAGCCTGTTTCTGGTTTTAGGAAAGAAGCTGTCACGCTGAGCCGTTCAGCATGCAAGCCGTGATCAGGGTCCAAAGATAACGACGAGTGGAGAATTTGTTTAGCAAAACATGAAACAGATACTATTTTGAATATTCGAATGAGTATTACATGAAAATTTCCATAAACTTGTTTTGAAAAGGAATTTCGGACACTATAGATATGTCACTATAAAATTCCATACACCCATTTTGGGCCAAGAAAGTTTGAAATTATTATTAGTTTTTGCGTGTGAAAGGGTATTACATGGATATTTCCACGTACCGGTACCGCTTTGGTCAGGACTGTTTGATACTGTTTGTATACGAGGATAAATATTTCATGGAAATTTCCATAGATCATTTTGGTGAGGCACTATCCGGCACAATGAAATCGTATAAGAATTGCATGAAAATTTCCTTGTACCTGTTTAAATTGGTTCTGAATGGTTGATACTGTTTGTATACGTAAATGAGTATTACATGGAAATTTCTATGTACCTGTTTTGATTAAGAATGTTTGATACTGTTTTGTATACGCGAGTAAGTATTACATGTACATGGAAAATTCCATGGACCTGTTTAATGGCCAAAGGTGTTTAAAATTATTTTTTTTACGCGCAAATGGGTATTACATAGAAATTTCCATGTACCCGTTCAATTTTGTTTAACAATGATTGATAATGTTAAGTATACGTGAATGAGTATTACATGGAAATTTCCATTGCCTTTTTGTGTGGCACAATTGTATTGAAATCATAAATACTGCTGACAAGTTTTCTTCTCTGAAAAATAAATGGAATTTTAAATGGTTTACTTAACCATTCGAGGGATATATGTGCTGCTGTTTGGGCGAGTTATCCTAATATTAGGGTACCGTTCACCACTGATAACTGGAAAAGTAGACGCCAACATGCTCATTTTTTACTGTTTAGTAACAAGTTGAAAGAAACCGATTAAAATGTTTTGAAATTAACTGAAACAAATATAAATTGTGATGGCCGATTGAGTCACTGAAATTGTTGATTGAGCCGTAAGTCTTAATTCATAGACAGCCGCTCGGTGATGTTGGCGATTCTTTGCTTTAACCTTAGTAACTATACCATGGCAAAGTTTGATTTTTTTCCAAATTTCTTACTTCAGAAAATCTGTACTTAAAAAATTACGTGTTCTCATTAAATATGCATAAACATTTCGACCATGCAATCAAATCTCTCACTCATCGGTGAACAAGCCAAGGTGATCGCTGCGAAATGCGTCGGTTAAAGCCCGTCTTCCTTGATGTGAAGAATATTGGGCGCGATGGAAAGAAAACCACTGTATCGATTCCGCTGAGAGTGAATCTTGGTAAGCAGCCTCATAAGAGTACGGAGGAAAATAGTCAGGACACCAACAGTCCAGTAGAATAAGATGTCCCTCTTGACGATCTCGAAAAGCAGGAACTCTCAACTCAACAGCAAAATCGTGTTTTGAGTATCTCTGCTAGCTGGGAAAAGGTACGGGAAAAGTTGCTGAAATCGTACATTGAAGAACAGCATCTTCCAGACAATACTAACTGTGTAAACTGTCAAAAGAGTATCGCTACAACACGATGTCAATACTGTGGCCCTCGCCAGTACTTCTGTGTTGAATGTGCACGAGCTCTACATGTCAATCGAAACAACTTTCATGTACTTGAGCAATGGAAGGTGTGTATGAATATTTTGGGGCCGGTTGTCTTCTAGCTACTTTTAGTGTAACATATCTGGTTAAACTGTACTTTTATCTACTTCTTACTTTCTTTATTTTAATAGGATGGGGTATTTTCTCCTTTGTATGCAGATGAGGCAACTGTTAGCTATGGCCATACGTGCAGAGCCGCAACAGTAAAGCTGTTCAGACTTCTGGATGCCTCAGGTCAGTTCATTTCATTTATAGCCGTTAGAAAATACTAGAATGGTTTTAAAACGAAGCGTTCTTTTTCAATTTCATCTGCTCCTTTGTCACATTTTCCTGCCGCTTGCCTAAAATCAAGAACGCTGATAATAATGATGCAATATTTAAATTCTCTCAATATGTCAGGGCCCATGATTGGCTGTCCAATAATTTCTAAGTATTGGACCGGGTAATGTCCTGAATGATTCCCCATGCAATTAAGTTTTGTAATGATATGGCTTGCCATTAAGTCCAAAGAGAAACAATAAACTTGGCTTGCATCTATCTGTAAGAGCCTTTTCTGTCATGCTGGGAGAATATTGGCCCTTGGAATTTTCTGTACAGACCTCGCTGCACTTGGTTGTACTTTCAAGACCTCGGGCCAATAATCTCCAAGTATGGCCCTCGCGGTTGGTTAAGGTGTCTACATGGCCCTCAACAAAGTAAGAGGTATGTAAAGCTGCATGTAGTGTTTTTTTTTTTTTTTTTTTTCGTTTTGTTTACTTAACTTCATAAATTGTTCATTTATTTTTTTTTATGAATGTCAGGAAATCATCACCTCAAATATGTACAAGTGTGTGATTGCGAGCCGCATGCTGTCACACTCTTGAAATGTCAGTTCTGGCCAGGGTCACCAGCAAATCCCACCACGGGATTCAGCTTCAAACTGATGGAGTTTGTGGAGAAGGTCTTTCTTCATTGTCAAGTGTCCTTGCTAAACATCACAGAAGTGATCACAGAACTCAATCCTCAGCTACAATCAACACCTGTCGGTTTGCTTGCAAAGAGTCTTTTTCAGACATATGACCAGACTCTTTTTAATTGATTGATTTTTGTTGGACGGTATGTTTTTTTTAGGTGAGCTCAATTTACAGTATCCTTAATTCAGAATGCTTTGAAGAATTCAGGTATGTGTGGTTATAGGTTGTGAGTATCAAAGCTGCTAATTTGTGGACGTACAAGGTCTACTAAGGTATTATTGATATTAGAATTAATATAATTATTACTACTATTATTATTGTTGTTGTTCTTGTTATATTATTATTATTATTAATTGATATTATTATTAGTAGTAGTAGTAGTAGTAATAGTAATAGTAATAGTAGAGGCAGTCACAATATGATTTACAAGTGCTTCTTTATATAATTATTATATTTCTTTATTTATTATCTAGTTGTCCAGCTTAAATATATAGATGTCAAACTCATGCTTTGCGTTTGTTGCTTTTGTGTTCATATGATTCAAAGATACATTGACTGTTTGTTTTAAGTTGAAGATTCCATTTACATTAATTTACAAGACATATTTCTTGCTGTACATGTACATCTACTGACTTGCTCTAAGAAAATAATTAGTCCTAATTGACATTTTGTTCTTTTCACGTGAAGGTATTTCATGCATCAGTACAAGCATTGTATAAACTACAATGGAAATTTGGTACAATGGAGCTTGGTGTCCTATATGTCCAAGGGTAACTATACATTGTAATTTGTTCTGAATAGTAGCTTGCACTTGAGGAACATTATTATGGCATTCATTTTGGGGCACACAAAATGCACTCATCTTTACACTAGTGCTGTAGTTCTGCAGTATTAATTTTAAGTTGTTGTTGCTGTTCTGTTTTATATCTATTTTTCTCCTTTCCCCTCTCTTTTGAATAGTATGATGATGTACTCATTGAAAGCATGGATGGGTGCTTTGGATTGTGTAGAAAAAAGGGCAAAGGGCATGATTTAGGAACACCCAAACATGGAACACTCCTATGTGCAGACCAGGATGATGTTGACAATTTTGTCAACAGTTATGGCAAAGCTGGAGGAGACATGGAACAGGTCTGTATATAAGATGATGCAATGCTCAGATGTTAATCTGAGAACTGTATGATTTTCCTTTTGGCCCTTTGAATTCAAGATTCTCTGTTTTTGTCCCTTTTTTGTCACAGAACTGCAGTAAGTTCCATGCTGGAGAGGTTCTTTCAGCTTTAAGATCAAAAGGCAAAAACAAACTCTTTGACGAGAAAGGTGTCTTTGGGCAAGTATGCAGACATGACTTTCCTGAAGGATTCCTTAACATAAAGCATTGTGAAAGGTATGGAGTATAATTATGTAAATACATTTTACCTAATGTTGTGCTCAATCCTACACGTATTGTCTGTTAGAGAATTACATGATAGATCCATGATTATTATGAATTTGCCAAGCTGACAATTAGCACACTTGTATATACAATGCAGGAGCATCCTATGATTCTTTACACCAATAGCATCACCCTTGTATAACTTTGTTATTAATTTGAATGTCATATTATAGGAAATATATTAAATTTGTCTTAGATTTTGTGTAAAAAGATATAAAAGAAAAAAATTGGTTATTGATTCACCTTTTCAATAATCTTTTCTCTCTAGAGAATATCATACTCTGTTTATGAGCTTAAGAGACTTAGAAGTCTTAATGAGAGCACCAGAAGCAGAGTAATCATCATGTATGACATCGCTTGTCTATTAGCACACCATTTGAAGGTAAGTAAATTTTTTGAATATGACTGTGCAGGAGGCCAAATGGTAGTTCTAAAGTGGTATTTAATTTTGTAGAACTTTCCAAAGTATTTTCTATTAAATTTGGGATGAAATAAAACAATTTATTGGAACAGTCTGGAATTATGTGAATTGTGGAAATTAAATGAAGATGTAATTGTCAGAGTTATGAAATGAATTTTGAGCAGTTGGCTCAATCAAATAAAACTTCATTTTTGCAGCTCACGTTAGTCCATTGCCTGTTTCATCACTTCCTCTCGTGGGTACTGGCTTGCTCCCAACATATGGCGGTTCATAGCTCAGTGGATAGAGCATTGTAATGACAATGTCATGAGCTGAAATCCCAACGGGGCCAGATTCCTTTCTTCTTTGTGTTTGGTTAAATTCCCATTATTGCTTACATTTAAATTGCATGAATATCTGTGAGGATCACATCTTAACTTCAGAATAGTTTGTTACTTCTTACACAATTTTCATTGACATGATTATATTTGTTAGTGTTCATCTCAGGAAAGCCTCTTGGAAGGTGTTGATGTTGCCATACCCATATTCCATTGCTATGGGTACAAGGCATCATGCCAGGTTAGTAATTATATATCAGTTTAACGGTAAATGGCCTGGTGACAATGTGAAGAAATGTGTGGCAATACCACGACATTGGTTAAATACAGTTGTTACTGCCGTTATGCGTAATGTCATGAATTCATTAGCTAGATCCCGAGAGGCGCTGCGAGTTAAAAAAAAATACATGTGCTCGATCGAGGTGGGGAATCGTTTCAACGCCCGTTTAACGTCATCGTTTATATTATAAGGACACAAACGTAAGTTTTTTTTGGTTTTGTTTCTTGTTTGTCTAGCCTTTTTCCGTATTTATAGTTGTAATTTCCTTTGTTTTCCTTTAGTTTTCGAAACCGTACAACGTTCATTCAAGATTGTAGAGTTCATTTCATAATTACAAGTACGCGTGTTCAAGTTTGTGTTGTGGTACCGTTCTATGCGTGCACATTTCGTTTCGAAAAGTTTAACCCTCATCGCATACTGGTTTACTGGAACTTATCCTACGTTTATTTGCAATGTTGGGCGAGTTGTTCGCCACTCATCGCTAATTTAAAGCGACCACCGAAGGATTAATTAGTGCCTAGTCCACCATGAACGAGGAACCTGCCGCTGAGGGCGCTGGGCCTGGGTTTCCTCCGAACGAAAGCTGTCCCGATACTCGTGTAAGGAAATTAACTGAAAAGGGTCAAAAAGAGAAATTAAGGCGACTGAAAAACGATCAAACTGCCAAAACGACTGCTGTGTCAAAACAAAGGAATGCTCTTACAAACTTAAAGGAAGATGAGAACAATCTCCATTTAGTGAAATCAGAGGTTATTGTATTGAACACGTTATTCAAAGAGTATCAAGAAGCACGTGACCTTTATTATTGCCAGTTGACCTCCGAACAGAATCAAGAAAGGGAACTTGATCGCTATGAAAGTAAGGAGAAGTCCTTTTTGGAATTTAGGAAACAGGTTATGGAATGGATGAATGTAGCAGAACGTCGCTTAACAGAAGAACTTGATCTGCTCTTAGAAGTAAAATCAGCTTCATCCAAATCGTCCCGTGTTAGCACCCGTTCGAAGAAGTCTTCAGCCAGTTCAACGTCATCTGCACGAGCAAAGGAGAAACTTAAGCTAGCCGAATTACGAGCTGAAAAACAAATGCTAGAAAGCAAACAACCTCTACGAGCAGCAGATGAAACCTTGAAAATGGAAACTGAAACAGCGAAAGCCCAGGCCAGAGAAAGGGTTTATGCCGATTTGGAAGAAAATGATGGTAACCTAGAAAATAAGGATGGTATTGTTCCCTGTCTCCAGCAAAGTGAACCTAAATTCATGGCTTCAACGCCTGTCGCTCATCTTAACACTGCTGCCCCAGAGTTTCATTCAAACAGTCTAGCTGGCGAGATATCGCCTCCGGCTAACAACGGGACCACTGATGTACCACAAGGAATTATCGCTGCAGCTGATGATCCCTATCGACTGGAACCCCATGAAAGGTCTTTCAAAGAAGTGATGGCCATGCAGCGACAGCAAAATGAGCAAATGATTGCAACCCATCCGCAACTTGCTGCAGCAATGACTCTGCCTCAACCTGAAGTGCACAAGTTTAAAGGAGACCCCATAGAATATGGAACCTTTATCATCGCATTCAAGGCAAGGATAGAGTCCAGAACTTTCAGGGCGGCAGATTGCTTATACTATCTGGAACAACATCTTGAAAGAGAACCACGAGAACTTATTGGAGGCTGTCTGCATATGGACCCTTCTGAAGGATATAAGGAGGCTAGGAGGTTACTGGAGAAGGAATATGGGGATCCCTTTAAGGTTTCAATGGCCTATGTGAACAAAGCTCTCGGATGGTCCCCAGTTCGGCCAGATGACGCATCAGGGCTAAAACGTTTATCGCTTTTCTTGATTAAGTGTAAAAATGCTATGATGAGCGTGTCTCATATGAATGAGTTAAATCACCCTACGAACCTGCAGACCATTGCAAAAAAGCTTCCCTCGCATCTCCAGTCAAGATGGCGTGATCGCGCTGCGAAATTGAAAGAGAACGGAAGGATAGTGAGCTTTAAGGATCTCGCTGATTTTGTGGTATCAGCAGCCGAATCAGCGAACGACCCTGTATTTGGCGTGCAGGCTTTAAGTAGTAGCCAGGAAAGGCGCAGAGATAACAGTGGGAGAGATGGCAAGAAGAAGCCCTCGTCAGCAACTAAAACAAGCAACAGTTTTGCCACCGGTATCACAACTCCCGTCGTAGAGGCTGTAAACCATGCGAACCGAAACAATGCTGGTGGCAAGAAAAAGTTGTGCCCCTTCTGCAGCAAGAACCATGACCTGGATGATTGTGCGGAATTCCTCAAAAAGACCATGGATGAAAGGAAGAAATTTCTTTACGAAAGAAAATTATGCTTTGCCTGTTACGAATCTGATCATGAATCCAAAGGTTGTGTAAAGAGACGCATCTGCAAGAAGTGCAAGAAACGGCACCCAACAGCATTGCACATTGATGGTTTCACAATGAATAGAGAGAGCGTCAGTAACAAACCCCAAGCGACGGAAGTTCAGTCTATAGCGGTTAGCAATAGGCGCATTGATGTCTCTGAACCTGTACAGGACGCACCAAGTTGCAAAGAGTCCGTAGTGCTACATGCCATACTCCCAGTTAAAGTTAAACAGAAGGGCAGTAACAATTCAGTTGTCACGTACGCGTTTTACGATAATGGTAGTGGCGGCTGTTTTGCAACCGAAAATATCAGGAGACGATTAGGAATAGACGGTGTCAAGGTTATGCTACAACTCACCACCATGCATGGACAGAGTCAAATGGAAAGCATCATTCTGGACGATCTTATCGTTACAAGCCTAGATGATGAGAATCCCATTGAGTTGCCTCGCTCATACACAAGAGATGAAATCCCAGCAGAACATCATCAAATTCCCACGCCCAGTCTCATAAATCAGTGGTCAAACCTTTCCGAGGTTGCGAAGAAAATCCCTGAGCTTGAGCCTCACTTGGAGATTGGACTACTCATTGGCAGCAATTGCCCGCCCACCTTAGAAGCTGTACCTTGTCGAAGCGATGGCCCATTTGCCCTCCGTCTACGCCATGGTTGGACAGTCTGTGGACCTCTCCATATCCGAACTGATCATGACAAGGACAAAATAATCGCGAACCGAATTACAGTGAGAGAAGTGGAAGCGCCGAAGGAAATCATTGCTCCAACGTCATTGCTCAGAATGTTGCAGATGGACTTCAACGATCACACCGTAAGCAAAGCACCGGACGAGTGTGGGCCTTCTCAAGAAGACAGAAAGTTTTTAACTATGGTTGAAAGGGAGACGAAAGTTGTCGACGGCCACTACCAAGTTCCTCTTCCATTGCGACATAGCGATATTATCATGCCCAACAATAAGGAGCAAGCTATCAAAAGAGCAAACTGGCAGAAGAAAAAGATGTTGAGAGATTCTAAATACCGCTCTGATTACGTTTCCTTCGTAAACGATGTCATCGCCAAAGGGTATGCACAAAGAGTTCCAAATGAGTTGCTGATGCCGAACACAGGCAAGGTGTGGTATTTACCCCACCATGGGGTCTATCGCCCGAAAAAAACAGAAAAAATACGCGTCGTATTCGACTGTAGTTCAAAGTTTCAGGGCGTGTCGCTCAATGACTGTCTGATGCAAGGTCCAGATATGACAAACTCCCTAGTAGGCGTGCTAACCAGATTTCGTGAAGACCCCGTAGCCTTCATGGGGGATGTGGAATCCATGTTCCACCAGGTTACAGTTCCTCCTGAACTGTATGATTACCTTCGTTTCTTATGGTGGCCAGATGGCAATCTGGAAGCCGAGCTACAAGAGTATCGGATGGTTGTACATTTATTTGGAGCGGCCTCGTCGCCAAGTGTCGCTAACTTTGCCCTTAAGCGAACCGCAAGGGATAACGAAGATAAGTACGTTACCTTGGTTGCTGACACGCTGCGAAATAACTTTTATGTGGACGATTGTCTACGATCCGTAAGCTCGGAAGGTTAAGCAGTCGAGCTGATTGAAGGTCTTCGGCAATCCTGTAAGAAAGGTGGATTCCGCCTCACCAAATACACTTCCAATAGTCGTGCAGTTTTAGAGTCTATACCAGAGGATGAGCGATCGAAAGAAGTCAGATCAATAACTCTTGACCGTGACAACCTCCCTATCGAGCGTGCCTTAGGGATACAGTGGTGCGTACAATCAGATTGTTTTGGATTTTGAATCGTCATTAACAGCAAACCGTTTACAAGACGAGGAGTCATGTCCACCATCTCATCAATCTTTGATCCCCTGGGCTTCATCGCTCCTTTCACACTTCTAGCAAAGAAGCTGTTACAGGATCTCTGGCGCAATGAAGATCTCGACTGGGATGACGACATTCCGGAAGACTGCCGCAGTAAATGGCTAAGATGGTGTGGAGAGCTTCCGTTACTAGAGCAATTTCACATTGATCGGTGTCACAAGCCGCCGCGTTTTGGCCCAGTTGTCTCCAGACAGCTCCATTTGTTCTCCGATGCAAGCACGGTGGGGTATGGATTCGTTGCCTACCTACGTCTAATGGATGACATGGATCGCATACATTTTTCTTTTTTAATGGGGAAGGCTCGTCTTGCACCTATTAAGACCGTAACAGTCCCACGCTTAGAATTAACTGCAGCAACCGTGTCTGTTCGCGTGGGACAAATCCTGTATGAAGACCTTGAGGTTAAGCCTGAGTCTATCATCTATCACACCGACTCGACGACGGTCCTCCGCTACATAAGAAACGAGCGGAAGAGGTTTCAGATATTCGTGGCAAATCGTGTGCAATTGATCAGGGACTTCACTAGTCCTATGCAGTGGAAATACGTGGACACCAGTAGCAATCCGGCAGATGATGCCTCAAGAGAGCTTTCCGCCGCTGGACTTCTGCACCAGCAACGCTGGTAAAATGGTCCACACTTCTTATGGAAATCAGAAAAAGACTGACCGCAGCAGCCCTTTCCAGTCGGTGAGGTCCCAGATGACGACCCTGAGGTCAGAAAAGTTGCTTCCGCCGGTACCATGGTAATGGAAGCCACGGCTACGTCAGTTAACAAGCTAATAGAATACCACTCGAGTTGGTATCGCCTGAGATTGTCAGTGGCCGCATTCCTTAGAATCAAGGCTGTATTGCGAAAACGGAAGGAGATTAGAGGCCAGGGTTCTCTCGAGATAGATTCAGACCATGGCCAAGCAAGGTCGGGCGTGAAGTCACTACAAGCTGAGAAGGTAGTGGGTGACTGCTGCGCACCGCTCTCAGTTCAAGAGTTTGAAGAGGCCGAGATGGCCATCCTTCGCTTTGTACAGTCGCAGTCCTTCAGTAGAGAGTTTGACGCTCTCAGCCAAGTCAGTGACAAAGACGGTGGAGACGAACGGGGTCGGGCAAAGCAAAAGAAAATGGTGCTGAAGAAAGCAAGTTCCCTAACTCGACTGGATCCCTACATTCATGAAGGCCTCCTTCGTGTTGGTGGCCGCCTTAGCCGCGCTGACGATCTTCCAGAAGAAACGAAACACCCCATCATCTTACCTCGCAAGAGTCACGTTACGAACTTGATTATCAAACGCCTGCACGAACGCCTAGCACACGCAGGCCGCGGTCACACACTTGCTAAATTGAGGGAGAAGTACTGGGTCAGCGGTGCCAATGCTGCTGTTCGTCACCTAATCGCAAATTGTGTTACTTGTCGCCGTAATCGTGCCCCTGTCGCTGAACAGAAAATGACTGACTTGCCTAAAGACCGAGTGACTCCAGCCCCGCCATCTACGTATACTGGCGTGGATTACTTCGGTCCGTACATGATCAAAGGAGGTCGAAAGGAACTCAAACGGTACGGATGCCTTTTCACATGTTTAGCAAGCAGAGAAGTGCATATTGAGACCGCCAATTCTCTCCAAACAGATTCATTTATCCAGGCTCTGAGGCGATTTATTGCTCGTCGTGGGCCTATCCGAGAGATCCTGAGCGACAACGGAACAAATTTTGTAGGCGCCAAGACAGAGTTGCAGCAAGCAGTTTATGAAATGGACAATGAGCAAATCAGAAGCAGGTTGCATCAAGAGGGTACGGATTGGATTTTCAACCCACCGAGTGGCAGCCACATGGGCGGCATTTGAGCGGCAGATTCGCACTACCCGCAAAGTACTCACTGTTCTACTCCATGAGCATGGCTGCCGTCTGGATGACGAATCCTTTAGAACTCTACTATGTGAAGTTGAAGCTATCATTAACTCGAGACCGCTAACATTCGCTTCGAGTGATCCCGATGATCTCAACCCACTAAGTCCCAGCAATCTCCTGACGATCAAAACCAGCGTTGTACTTCCCCCAGCAGGAGTTTTTCAACGTGCAGATGTCTATATGAGGCGGCGCTGGCGGAGAGTGCAGTATCTGGCAAACTTATTTTGGACGCGTTGGAAGAGAGAATATCTCCCAACTCTCCAACCTCGTTCGAAGTGGAACAGTCCAAAACGGAATCTAGCTGTCGGAGACGTTGTCCTGTTGAAAGACGACAACTGCCCGAGGAGTGTTTGACCAATGGGACGAGTCATTAGCGCGGAATCAGACAAGAAGGGGTTGGTACGCACGGTTCATTCGAAGACCCAAACCTCCCAACTACGCAGACCAGTTGACAAGGTTGTCCTCTTGCTAGCTAAGGAAGAACAATCGTGCCTCGATAATGAACAATGAAACAGGAAGCTCGTAAAGGCTGAACCTTCATGGAATATTCATAGTCCCTATTTTCTTTAAGCGGATTGTGTGATGGACTAGACTCGTTAGCTTTAGCAAAGGACATGACAAGTTATTTTTCATGATTATTACTTTATTTTGTAGCTAAGAACTTTCCATGTTAAGCATCGCTTAAGGGGTCAGGAATGTTACTGCCGTTATGCGTGATGTCACGCACTCATTAGCTAGATCCCGAGAGGCGCTGCGAGTTAAAAAAAAATACATGTGCTCGATCGAAGTGGGGAATCGTTTCAACGCCCGTTTAACGTCATCGTTTATATTATAAGGACACAAACGTAAGTTTTTTTTGGTTTTGTTTCTTGTTTGTCTAGCCTTTTTCCGTATTTATAGTTGTAATTTCCTTTGTTTTCCTTTAGTTTTCGAAACCGTACAACGTTCATTCAAGATTGTAAAGTCCATTTCATAATTACAAGTACGCGTGTTCAAGTTTGTGTTGTCGTACCGTTTCATGCGTGCACAACAGTTGTAATTATAATAAACATCCCACGCTTACCAATGGGTGAGCAGTGTGGGATCAGAAATCTGACAGCAGTTTCCAAAATCAAACGCAAATGATCTCCAAGGGTCAGCTTAGCAAGCAAGGTAAAATATTTCAGCACATGTACATGTTCCTTTTAAAAGAGTGGCCACCCTACATAAACCTATCAGCTTCGGAAAAGACCACCGGCCAGTGAGCCTTTACTTGAGGTTAATTTTACCTAAATTGAAAATTATAATTTTTGAGTATATAGCATGCAGTGTAGGTGGTTTTAGTGGTTGTTATCTTTTGAGTGTTTGTTTTACTGGAAAGTTGGGGCGAGAATTCAATGCGGGAGGAGGTCTCACGCCTACTGGCTTGGTAAACATATTTTTGCTCTAACTCTCCACTGTTTTCCTAATTCAAGATGGTGCTTTGAACACTCAATTTGGAAATATTCATTCACACTGCTAAAATCTGCCTGCACTGCAGGCTAGTACATGTATTGGCTAACTATCTCATGCAAGGTCCATGCCCTATTGATTCTTAGGTTTATCTTCAATGTGATTGTCTGTAGATCCAATACAGTCCAAGAAGGATCAAGGGAACTGGATTGACAGACGGTGAAGGGGTGGAAAGGTTATGGTCCTTTCTGCGTAGGTTTTCCTCTGTCACTAAAGAAATGAGTGCTCAGAAGAGGACAGATGTTTAGACTGATGGGCTTCTTCACTATGCCCAACATTTGTATCACAAATTTGGTATGGTCAATTTTATTGAAGACATAACTTCCACGTTTCTGTAGGTTTTGCTGAAAAGTAAAAGATATATCAACTATTGACCAGAACTTTAGCTGGACAGCTTTATCTAACCTGTGTTTTCTGTCGTATAAGTTGCAATTCTTCATTTTTTCAATAAGGACGTGTGTTAAGATGTAAGTCGAGGTTGATTACTCTCATAAGCACACATTAAACTGATTCCTTTCAATGTTCACAGGTCTTACTCTAAAAGCAAAGTTTGCTAGGGCAGAAACTCTTCTACATGATGTAAGTGCAAAGTTTGAGGAACTCACTGAAAAACTTCCAGGTATACATTTTAAACTTTTTCTTTTTAATCATTGCATTGAAAAACAGCACAATGACTTACATGCATGCGTTTCTGCTGGATTATTGCAATACAGTTTGTATTTACCTGTACTAGGTTGTGATGATGATGTGATACAAGAGTGGCAAAAGGAAGAAGTGGAAGCGCTGAAACCAAAAGAACTCGGTAGTTTTATTCCTCAGCATTTATTAAAAATCAGTAGGGAAAACAGTTTTTTTTGTATTCATTAATATATTATTAATCTGTCACAGGATTAACATTGCAGTGGGACGAATCATATGTCAGCTCGCTCCTTATGTCTAAAAAACTCAGGTAAATAGTGTGGAAGTACCTGACCTACCAAATTCATGATTTACATTATAGCGAGTATACCTGAGCTTTTCGAAAGTGATTAATGTTGTAAAAGGCGAAATTCCTACCCAACCAATCGTTGTGGTAGACTACGTGAAACTAATCTTTTAGTTGATTCATGGCATTAGCTATAATCCTTTGTGACTTCGGCTTGAATAGTGCTGTTTTGTAGAGCTTTCTTCGGTCAAACTCAGTCTGGTCAAGTCAGGTAAAAAACTAGTCAGCTCAGTGGTACTTAATAAATATACTTTGGAGCCAACTTTGTTGCTGTTATTCATTGCTGCAAGGATAGTCAACAGCCGTAAGTAGATCCCGGCCTTCCTGCAGCCAGCGAGTGCCCCCTGGAAAACCTTTTCCCAGAAGAAGTTTATCGTGTTGTCCCCCGTCCGTCCGTTTATTTGTGAAGGCAAAAACCCGTTTTCACAATAATATAACAAACGTATTCGTACTTCCCTTTCTTTCCGCCTTAGCTGATATAATTACTAAGTATTAAACTGAACATATCTTGTACTTATCTCTACCCACTTAAATTTTTTTTTCAGAAATGAATTGAGCTATGTACAAGATGAAGATGAAGGGAAGGTAAAAGATGTTGAAAAGAAAATCAAACGGTAAGTCATAAAGATGCAAATTTCTTCCTTGCAACAACGACTGGAATAATCAGGTTCTGCAGATAGAATATTAGGGGTGCCAAATTAAAGAAAAATAATAATTCTCTCTAACTTGCATTTATTGTACATAGGAACGAGAAGGCCATAGTAACCATGGAAAAGAAGCAACACATCAAAGAAAGAAGGTCCGACTTGTCCCGTGTGTTTGTAACCGTAAAGTCACGCCTCTTCGAGAAGAGAAAGAGCGAACTCCTGTTGAAGTTACATTGTATGGCATCCGAAAGATGTTTCTTGGTGGAATTGAAGCGAAAATATGCTGGTAATAAACTGAAGAAATTCCTATGTAAAATATTTAGTAGCATGTGTATTTTGGTGATCATGGTCTGCAGTAATTCCTTCGTTATGTTACTGCGTATGTTGTATTTAACTGCGAGGCTAGGCATTGTACTGCGATTATTTGAGAAGGGGTATGAGGGCTAAATTTTCCCAGTTCCCAAGTCTTACACATTTACATTTTTCCGTCTTATCCATAAAACTGCTACTGCATTGCGTCTTTAGTTATTGTGAACTTTTTAATTTTCAGATGGCCGAGCAATTGCCATAAAGCTCGCAAATCAGATCGACAAAGTCGTGGAGTCCATCCACAAAACTTTGTCTGAGGTAAATGGGTATCTTCCTAATGATGTACCCCAAATTCTTTATGACGATGCTGAGGATCCAAGGAGAAGCATTTACTCTGAAGTCCAAGAGGAAGGGGACACCGTTCCTGCTCTTGTTAGGAGGCAGATAATTGACCTTTTCTGCTTTACACAACAGGTGTCAGGAGGAGCTTGAGCTGTTGAAAGAGGAAATGAATCGCCTTGTCTCTTTTCTCCAAAACGAAATCAGGCTTATAGACGAATCAGTGGAAGCGCTTCTGCCTCACACTGATAACCCTGTTAATGCAGGAATAATAGCCTGCCTTAAAAAGAAAAGGATGATTCACTGTAATCACATTTCCTCGCTGCTGCTTTTGTGGGGTGGTATCTTGGATTCCCCTCGGCCTATTGATCATGTTGAGGTAGCAAAAACGTATGCTCATTGGAATGGTATTGACCATCTTCCAGATGACGAGAAATCAGACGAATCGATGATGGAGGAAGATGTGGACGATGAGGCCTTTGTGTTGTAACTATCATCAGACAGCGAATTATCTGATGACGAATAAAGCTCATTTTGTCTCTGGTGCTTGCCAAAACCATACAGAAACAGCCGTTGTTTTGTTTATGTGCGAGCGCTAATAGCGGGTAAACTTCTCGGAAAACCCAATAAATATCAATTTATTTTATTAGCTTCGCCAACCGGCAGGGACACCGCAACAGCTTGCGCCAATTACTGCGGGCCCAGTAAACCCACCCATCCCACCCAGGGGAGGACATCCATCACACAGCAATCTCGTGCGTGGGAAATTAACGTCTCCTACCCCCAACCGTGCAGGAGACGGGACCTCCATTTATTCGTCCCTATCCGAGAAGACTAGAGTATCTAACCATTTCTTGATGTTATAGAAAGGTAGTAAATTCTTCTCAATTATTTTAAGACCTTGAGTGTTGGCCCGGCCGGGGCTCGAACCCTCGACCTCCCGCACAACAGTCAAGCGCTCTATCCCTTGGGCCAAATGGGCGGCTATACATCGTGTAGGATTATACTGACTGGCTAATCATCACAATATGTTTTAATAAAATCTCACCGTTGGCAATTTTCATCTTGGTGGTGATTCGTTGCAGTTTTACGTTATTAGGATTATGCATAACATGTGTAGAGGGCATATTTTAAACGCTAATCGGTGCCGATGCTCCCTTAATTAACGGACACTCGTTAGTGGACAGCTCTACTTACCCACCTAGTCAAAACCCCGTTTTATTAGACTCCCATACAGACTCTGTTAGGTTCTGATATGATTGAAAATCATGTTTGTATGGATTGGAGTTCACTGGAAGTAAAATTGTAGGCGTGGAAAAGATGTCGGACCATGAGTCACCGTTGTCATGCAATTTTGAGAGGTCCACCATTGTTGAACGAAAACATTAGTCATCTTTGTCGATCTGTACCAAAGGGAATGATAGATAAACAGAGGTTAGCAAGTGTGGGTTGGGTGCCTCGAATATCAACATAAACTCTGTATTTTAATTATCGCCTTTATAAGGCACTATATAACTTAGGTTTGAATACTCTAGTTGATGAGCCAAATACTGAACTCGGTCGTCGTCCTTTAGTACATTGTCAATTCGGACCATCCTTACTGAACTGAAATGACGCTTTTTGAGCGTTGCATAGTTTACGTAACCATCACCCGTCCAACAAAATTTTTTAGTTTTTAATTTCAAACTTCATTTGTATCGTTGATCTTATCCATAGAATTCATGCGGTTTTATCTATTTATTAATTTTTATATTGTTAACGTAAATTGTTTCGATAACAGGAGGTCCACATCGGCTATTTTTAGCTGCCTTAATTCAACCTGCTATACCAAATAAAGTGTATGTATGTATGTAGATACACCCATGTACCTCCTATTATTCTTAGATGGCAATGGATGTCATTATGTAACCTTGCTATACATTGTTTAGGCAAAACATATCTTGGTGACATCCATGAAATAGTGAATATGTGCCACATAATTTCCAATTTCTGTTATGTATGATATCAAGTCGAATATATCAGTATACGTCCTTTGTGAGGCCATAACGAAATTGACACACCCGTAACGGAATTAGCACGTGCCGGAATTACTGAGGAAAAGTTATAAGTTGTAATTATTTCAGGCGACTTAACGGATTATGTTGTTAAAATGGTAAACAGGCAGTCAGCGCTACTCTGTAAAAGTGTCCTGCAAATCGCGCAGAGGTTTAACGCGATCAATTGCTAACTCTGGATCTTCGCTTTATTCGTTAAGTTGTGTTGTCGTGTCATTGTACATCAAGAAGCAAATCAACCACAAGTCACACACGACGTCGATCGTCCTCCAACCTCCACGATACTAGACTATTTCTTAAAATATCACTTTCCTAGCGAAAGTAATGTTCAGTAATAGTTTTTATAGACTGATTTCTTCATAAAATTGTTCTAAAGGTCTTTTTTTGTCCTTTTCTAGATAGTCCAGAAGTCATGTTTAGTACATGATTTCGTTATAGCATATAACTACCGTATTCCTCCTCAGTGCTCACAATTGTGTGTGCGGACGTATATTTTTAAAGATAATTTTTGACGGTCAATTCATGTTTCCGCAAGAAGATATCATAACAGCTATTTACTGTGGGTTGGCTAACCATGTGAAGTTTTTCTAAATTCTTTTAACGAAATTAGCACGAGTGCTGGTGTCCTTGCGCCATGATGACCATGATAATGTGAAACTTCTCCACTACATCGAGGAGAAGCCATGTTTTTCCGGAAATTAAAGTACTAAACGTGGAAGAATCATTTCATCTAGGTAAAGTTGGGAAGGGGGGGGGGAGTTCAGGTGTGAGGCGTGGGAGGAGGGAGAAGGGGAAGGCGAGGAAAAAGAGACGGAACAGTGACGCACTGGGACACCACGATTCATTTTTCTTTTTTCAATCGATTGCAGCTGGAAAAAAAAAAACAAACAAACAAACAAAAACAAAAGAAAACGTGTTGTGCTTGGCATATCTGCAAACTAAATCTTTGAACTGAAAGACTCGGATCGAAGGCTGAGGAATGCTACAGTTGTCTACCTCTAACCACAATGACTGGGAACCAGACCCCCAGACATTTGCCACAGGGAGGGAGGTCACGAAGTTACGCTGCTCTTTGCACCCTTCAATTGAAATGTATTTCTATTTCGAAAATGGATACGACCCTATCGATCTTGTTGTTCAATTTCGCCAAGAAAAGAAAGTGGCAAATGATATTGGATTAACGCAAAGAAGCCACTTTCTCAGTTTAATGGAAAATCTTGTTTGCCATTTCCATGAGATCCGAAACGTGGAGTCGACAACCTACACTCGCACAGGAATGTCAATGGAATTGATAAAGATGAAGATGTCCAACGAGGCCGAAAGCATTAAGTCACTTGAATGATCATAACCTGTCAAAGTTACCACAGCGGAAGAAACGACTGAGGAAAAAACTTTATAAATACCCCTGCAGTGTGAGTATGTAGTTTTCAATGTAACGGACGAGACGGGGTCAGGAGGAGAGGTCAAGCAAGGCTTGGGGATTTTGATATTTTCTGTCCAAATAAAGACGTAAATGACGTAAAGACGTAAAATACCTAGATCCCTAAATCTATTCCCATTCACAATTCTCTGTTGCAATGCCGATTTGTTATTCTTAAGTGCTTTTTTTTCCTGAGGATATTAGTTCTTCATCGGTGGGCTCAGAGAAATCCGCCATATTGGAATTAGGTAAAGTTTTCCCCACGTTACGCGCGGCCAATGACTCAAAGTAACCCAACCAGAGCAAATAACCCAACAAGTTCCAGTTATCCAGTCCCCTTAAGACACCCATGGCCAACCGCCTCAAATGACTCAGTTGGCCAAGTTGTCCAAGCTATCTCAAATCATTCTGCCAGGTCATGCGTATCAGAAGCCGAAGTTACTGATTCATATGCAAACTTTCTCACGATAGTTGTTCCGAAAAACCCTTATTTATTGAATTTCATCGATATCTAAGTGGAGTTTCTTGCCTTCTAAATTTTGTCAAAATAGTAAAAATCATGCCCAAAATCATGATCGGTTTGTTGTCCGTCATTGCAAAGATTCAACAAGGATATTAAGTATCTGTTAGCAGAAATATAACAGAAACAAACAGCAGCGGAAACGTCCTGGCTTAAATATGACGGAAACATTGCATGGCATTTCCGTTCCGGAAACATGACGGAAACGTGATAGAATCGTCAAGCTTGGTACAACATGTTTCCGCAAGACGTAAATGTTGCGGAAATATGAAGCTCTATGTTTCCGTCACATTTACGAAACGAGGAAACGTGGGATTTCGTCCTGTGTACTTAACCTAAGATTACCGTAATTTTCACCATGCCAGTTTGTCATTTGATGTAAACCTCTAGACTGACAATACAAGGTTTTGAAATATTCCTAGCGAGCCGTCGTAAAAGGTACTACAAGGCGGAGAAAAATTTTGGGCCCAATAAGCGGCAAAATAGGTATAGCATACTTCAATACACTAAAGTCAGGTGCAGCGGCAGTAGCATTTATATTTTCCGTTTAGTTCCTTGCTAAGCGTATGGAAATCGATTTTCAAACTTAAACTGTTGTTATGTCAATGCGATTAACCATCGAGAAACTTAATAAGTAAGATAAATAATCCATTTTTTACCAAAGAATTGAATACCTGCTGGGAAAGTGACTTAAGACATTATGTTTAAACAAAGAACGACAAGGTAACCTCCAGGTCTCATTGGTCAAAAGAAAGTCAGGAGGTTTTTACCATAAGGAAAAAAAATTACTTTTTGCATCCATTTGCACATATTTCGTGAAGTCGGTCTCAGAAAGCGGTCTGAGATATGAAGAATTCGATTTCTATCATTGTTCTGTTTCTGTGGTATTTCATGATATCTGCTTCTGTCTCATCGCAAGGTCAGTTTTACCATTACTCATTTCTGATGGGGGATGTTGTAGGGAAAGTAGTCCTTCTAAATAAGAGTTACTGTTCAACACCTGCTATCTGATTGAAAGAGATTTGTTATTCACCCACACAAAATATATTCTTTTAAAGATACCTTAACACTTTTTAAACTTTTTAAAACTGCTTAACCAAGAAACTCTGGGTGAATGGATGATAAATGGGCACATGGTTGGGTAAGTGTTTGGGCATTTCTTTCGCAGTGAATTGCGAAATTTTTTTTTTTTAATTTTTTTTTATTTTTTATAGTCTGGTTCTTTATTACCGAGCTAGTCATTCAGGCGTTTCTTTTGTAATATTTTCTACCTATCTATCCAGCTCTTTATCCATCTCTTCATTTATGTATTTGGTCAGATATAAATTACATTACTATTACTACTACTACTATTCTTATGTGTGAAAAGTTTACATTTGTAAATATCGTCGTCTAAATGCAAGATTTAATTGTTGGCTGTCCGCTGGAGTGCTTATCGTGCTTAGTAAAGCCAGATATTTGCTCAGTTTTGATCAAAATTTTATCAAACAAATAACTAGAGAATGTCAACAAAATTACTTCTCATGGCAGATGTGTACCTTTTGGGTAATAATTTAAATGGCTGAAGAACCGTAATATCCTACAAAAAAGCTCTCCTGTAATATAAATTATTTGCAAAAGTTACTTCTGTCTTGATCCGGATAATTCGTGGATTTCTTCAACAATTCAGCTTACTCCACTCATTAAAACTAAGAAGTTGCATTTTGATTGGGAAAATTCATTTCTCTTAATTTTTTTGGGAATTTCGAAGCAAATATCTTACTTAAAAATTTGCATTTTCTGTGGAAATTCATTGCCACTTGCAAGTTTCTTGCAGATGGCAGAAGAACGGTTACTTGTTACCGAGAAATTAAAATGGAAGGTAAATGTTTATCTATATTACCATTGTTTTCCTTTTCTCATATTTACTCTCAATCTCTAAGACTTTCTGACGAATGTCGAAAGTTAGAGTTTATGATTGAAAAAGCATTGTACTTTTACCAATTTGATGTCTCATGACAGATCAATAATCAGCGCAGGTGAAAGCTGCCGGTTGAAACTATTTGGAGAAGATGAATAATAGTATTGTTGATCGCATGATAGAGTGATAAAGTCGAGAAAATTACCTTGATCTAAATTGTAGTCAATGGATAGCAAGAAAAACATGGAAACTTCGACTTTTATCTGTTTTTTGTTACTGGTAAGCGTTATCATGTCTATCTTTGTCACATCACAAGGTTTGTTTCAACATCACTCATTCGGTCCATAATCACACCAAGCCTGTACCCATTGTAGTTGTTTAGGGACACGTTTTAGTTTTTCATCCTCAGCATGATAAAAAAATTATTTTTGGCTGTGGCTTAGCATATAAACCGTCATTTTGAAAAGCCGGTTCTCTCAATCCCTTAACTAAGAAAATTGCATGGGGATGTATGGCTGGGTTTGCAGTTTACATTAGTAAATATATAAGTAATGCCAGTTTATGCGGAGGAATTGAAAATGTTCTCGATAATGTCGAGTTCCCTTGATATATTCGACTTTTCCATCTAGACTTTATCCGTTCATAGGATTGTGGATTTGTATAACAAGAGGGTTCATATCTGTTATATATTTTTTTTTTTCATAATTCGTGAGCAGGTGGTATTCTCTAAATCTTGCGATCTAATTGTTTCCGAGAGCGGGCAGTAATATGCCGTCCGGACCGCTCTCAGTGGGCCATATCCGTTTAGTGTTGAGTCGCTCTGCACAGCATCTCTTGCTTCATCCAAATTTTTCAGAAATATATATTGTTTTACCGGCTGGGCAGCTAAATTAAAAAAAGACTGCGGTCGAGACGTTTAGCCGATAAACAACATTAATCCTCTCTCTTCTCTCTCTCTCAAATCGCTGTGGTTTTTCCGCTACAATTGATTTCGAAATAAATTTTTTGCTACTAAATTTTGTTTTCAAAAAGAACGACACGCGGCCTAAAAACGTTTGTAATTTTATAATCTTCCTCCAAACGTAACTCAGAAAGATAAAACGAGAGGTCCTTCCAGTTAACAATTTCATTGATAGCTGAGACTCTCATTCATTTGTATAGGTAATCGCATAGGGCCGAGTAAAATCAAGGATTAATATCACGCGTGTTTTCGGAAGTTGCTGAAATTGCCCGAGTCGCGCAGCGACGAGGGCAATTTCTGGAACTTCCGAAAATGCAAGTGATATTAATCCTTAATTTTATGAGGAACCATGTGATTACTTGTTTATAATACAAGGGGAAAAATGTTTTCTTACTGATCTCGCGCAAAACGGGACGCTATTGTTACAAAATAAACAGAAATTTCTTTACCTTGGCAGCCGTTGCTAAGCGATTTTCAGCCAATCATTTTCAAGTAATTTTGCCCGGGGCAATTACAAAAATTAAGAAAAAAATGCCCTCCTTCTTGACCAATTTCAATTCAGTAATTTTGCCCCTTATATGATAAAATTAATATGCAAATCCTCCAAAACCATTCGTTCGTTGGCCAGGTTTTGAGATCTTCCTTAATCAAGGTATCACAGAGGGAAAATTAGCGTTTTCATCAAACTGAAAATCATTCGCGCTATACCTATAAAAGCATAAATTTTCTTGAAGCTTAATAAACACTGATTAAATTAGAGGAGGAAAGAGGTCAGGCAGAGGAAGGAGAGCTACACTGTAAACGCAAACGCAAGTGCAATGCTACGCGAATGATGATTATGGACTGTCAGCAATATTATCCGCGAACTAACTCCCACGGCAGCTTCGATAGATGTAGACCCTGGCCATTGAATCTCTCTGAGTCTAGTAGGAGCCCCTATCACTATCGTTCAACAATATTTCCACTTCGATGCAAACTGCGATAAAATTTTCCTTTTACCGGAGCAGCAAAAGGGACTCGTCGCTTTTGGATGTCATAACAACTTGAAAAACAACACTTGAATTACAAAGACACTCTCTCTATACAGGCTCTCTATATATCTAGTTTTCGGAAGAACTAATGTAAGCGTATTTGAAAACGAATGAGCGATTTTAGAACTGTTCAAAACTGTACAATGTACATTGAAAATCAAGACTGGTTGTGAAATCGTTAACTAGATGATCGCGCGCCTTTCGTTTTACTCTCAAATTAATTTTTGCTTTATATCTTCTGAAGTAAAGAATATATCAAAATAAAGTTTCAGAAGATGATAGATCATTTTTTTTTTTATATATTAGGCATTAAATGTTCAAGAAATTGAAACAAAAAAGTTTTTCCCTCCGTGGTACCTTAAATACAATTCTGCTTATTCTTTGAAAGTCCCTTGAGTTTGGACATTTCTAATATAAATTTCACCGATGCATCAAATACCCTTTTGTCTAGCTAGAGAAATCCTCTCAGATGACATCAAATTTTTGGCGAAAGAAAGATCAAGATTTACACACGCCTCTGCAGAAAAAAAAAGAAGCAGACTCTCATAACTCCAAACAAACATTTGAATTCACCAACAATTTCTACCAATTTGTGCCACAGGGTGCCCATACAATCTGTTTGTGTAGCCGACCGTTGTTTTATAGTAAATGTACCAGATTTACCGTTTGCCTCACCTAGAGTGATATATTGCTGACTATGTACATAAATCATTGATAAATAAACGTTGAATTACTTTACCTGTGGTGCATAGTCGTCCTTTTGCCTCAGAAATGTTTTTTTTAGCGATTTTGAAAAAGTCTGATTTCGTCGTTAATGTAATGCATTAAAGAAAGACAAGGGTGGAAGCCTTGTTTTGAAAGGGTTCAAGCGCCCGAGCCATTTTCACCCCGAAAATCGCATTCCTCCGCTTTCAAACTTCGCAGCATTAAGGTCAAAAGATGCACGATTCTCCTCGTACTTTCCAATTGAAAATCCATACAGGCGGACCGGAGTTAGCCCTCGAAGAAAATCAAAATCCCACAGTATTTTAGCGTCTGGAATGCGTAGCAAGTTTCTTATGTGCCAGCAAGAAACCGTCACGTTGATTACCCTTTTCTGATTGGACGACGTTAAACGATGACCAATTCAAAATATCTAACGAGGGTGGGGAACCATTGGCGTTTAGTGACCCTTCAGCTGTTTACCCAACAGACTCGGGTCGTGTGTCTTAACGCTCACCGGAAGCGACTTACATTTTCGCCCATTGTTCGCATCTCCTTCATCAATTGTGTCAAAAGTAAACAGGTCACCCAGCAACATAAACAGCACCTGTGAATTAAAAGATTGTACTGGTAAGCGCCGGAAGAAAATATGAGTCGCTGTTTCTCTCATTTCATCTGAAAGAGGCCGAGCCAGGCTTTTGATGAAAGCATAGGAAATATCGCTGCATTTTTCCGTGCACACGTCTCGCAGACAGGCGACGACGAATAGCCAGGCCTTGTCACGGTTTACGGCGCCATCTTTACGGGTAGGCAAAGCGGTCAGAAATTACAGTGTTTGTATGGGAATCCCATGGCAAATAACTTTTCCCAAAATCGAATTTTACGCAATTTATGAATCGCAACGTTAAAACACTGAGCAGAAGATTGTATTCACCAAGTTTGAACAATGTAGGTTGGATGTAAGACGCTCAAATAATTTTTCTAATTTTCCATTCATTTGTCTGTAAATTTTATCCGTGCCGCCCCTTCTACCTTGCGAAAATTTCGGTCTGTGCATTCGAAGTCTTTTAACCGGGAATGGAATATTTGAATACTAAACAATCTGTTTCCCTGATCATTCATTGGCGGACGTTAACAATGGGCGTAAATATAAGTTGCTTCCGATGAGCGTTAAGACACACGACCCGAGTCTGTTGGGTAAACATTTGAAGGGTCACTAAACGCCAATGGTTCCCCACCCTCGTTAGATATTTTGAAATAGTCATCGTTTAACTTCGTCCAATCAGAAAAGGGTAATCAACGTGACCGTTTCTGGCTGGCACATGAGAATCTTGCTACGAATTCGAGACGCTAAAATACTGTGGGATTTTGATTTTCTTCGAGGGCTAACTCCGGTCCGTCTGGATGGGTTTTCCATTGGAAAGTACGAGGAGAATCTTGCATCTTTTGACCTTAATGCTGCGAAGTTTGAAAGCGGAGCGATGCGATTTTCGGGGTCAAAATCGCTCGGGTGCTTAAACCCTTTCAAAACAAGGCTTCCACCCTTGTCTTTCTTTAATGCATTACATTAACGACGAAATCAGACTTGTTCAAAATCGCTAAGAAAAAAAAAACATTTTTGAGGCAAAAGGACGACTCTGCACCGCAGGTACAGTAATTCAACGTTTATTTATCCAATGATTTATGTACATAGTCAGCAATATATCGCTCCACAGGTGGCCCAAGCTCTGTCACATGCTCTTTCACAGTAAATAATTAAAGAGTTTGTATAGTGGTTTAGTTGGACTTGCTTTTGAGCTCCGTAAATGTAAAGTTGTGTGAAATAATCAAAGATATAAAGTCTTACCTCCATAGAGAGTAGTCTTTGTTGTTCTCCTCGTGATTTGAGGCCGCTTTGATGTGATTTGGCTTGACGCCCTAAATTACCGTGCATAAAATACGGGAAGGTCGGAAACTTCTTTTGACACATGCTCGCCAAATTGCTCGAAAACAACACTTAAATACTTTCCCTCGAATCAAAACTCGGCAGCACGAAAGCCAGATAGTTGCCCTTTAAGTTCACCGAAAAAAATTCCACAAAAGATGGTTTGTCGAGCAACCAATCCAGCGAGAATTTCAAATTAGCGGCCGTTCTGAATTCCTCTAATGCGTGGAAGGAACATCTTGGGCTGCAGAGAGACCGTCAATACGCTGTCGACCTGGACTCTAGTCAAATCTCTCTCAACAGCGCATTAACGGTCTCTCAGCTGCACAAGATGTTAATTCCACGAACTAGAAGAATTCAGAACGGCCGCTAATTTGAAATTCTCGCAGGATTGGTTGCTCGTCAAACCATCTTTTGTGGGATTTTTTTCGGTGAACTTAAAGGGCAACTATTTGGCTTTCGTGCTGCCGAGTTTTGATTCGAGGAAAAGTATTTAAGTGTTGTTTCCGAGTGATTTAGGCGAGCATGTGTCAAAAGAAGTTTCCGACCTTCCCGTATTTTATGCACGGTAATTTAGGGCGTCAAGCTAAAACACATCAAAACGGCCTCAAATCGCGAGGAGAACAACAAAGACTACTCTCCATGAAGGTAAGACTTTATTTATTTGATTATGAGATACAATGAATATATGAGGTTCATATATTTTGAACTGCGGTATTAGATACGTATGATGCACGATCCTCGCAGTAGATAGCGCTATTTATGTAATAGCGAAAATCAGACCTGAAAAAAATCAGGCCTGTACGGGACTCGAACTACGGACCTCTGCGATACTAGTGCAGCGCTCTACCAATTGAGCTAACAAGCCAACTGGGAGAAGGCCGTTAAGTTGATTCGTAATAAACCCGTGAAAGTGATAAATGAGATACAATGAATATATGAGGTTCATATATTTTGAACTGCGGTATTAGATACGTATGATGCACGATCCTCGCAGTAGATAGCGCTATTTATGCAATAGCGAAAACTGAATCAGACCTGAAAAAAAAAAAAAAAAATCAGGCCTGTACGGGACTCGAACCACGGACCTCTGCGATACTAGTGCAGCGCTCTACCAATTGAGCTAACAAGCCAACTGGAAGCAGGCCGTTAAGTTGATTCGTAATAAACTCGTGAAAGAAAACTCGTGAGATACAATGAATATATGAGGTTCATATATTTTGAACTGCGTTGTTAGATACGTATGATGTACGATCCTCGCAGTAGATAGCGCTATTTATGGTTCGAGTCCCGTACAGGCTTGATTTTTTTCAGGTCTGATTTTCGCTATTGCATAAATAGCGCTATCTACTGCGAGGATCGTGCATCATACGTTTCTTTGATTATTTCACACAACTTTACATTTACGGAGCTCAAAAGCAAGTCCAACTAAACCACTATACAAACTATTTAATTATTCACTGTGAGGCAAACAGTAAATCTGGTACATTCACTATAAAACAACGGTCGGCTACACAAACAGATTGTATGGGCCCCCTATGTTTGTACATTTTTCGGAAACTTGGTTTCAGAAAGCAATCTGCGCCATGATGAATTCGCAGGATGTCTGCGTCTGTCTTATCGCAAGGTTGACTTCACCATCACTCATTTCTGAGCGGGGACAGTGAGGGGAATGTAGTCATTCTTTAATAATCAAGGTTGCCTGTTTAACACCTGAACGTATTTTAAAAGATGTCTTCTTTTTATCTTTACATAGGAATTCGTTTTAAATTAGTGTAGCACTTTTTAACACTACTTTAAACAGCTTCACCTCTTAAACTTTGTAAAGACGGCCGCCTTGAACTATATGTCGGTCACAATAACTGCAAGTAGAGACAGATCTCCATGAAAGTTTAGAAACACCACGCATTTCCAATTCTTTGTTGCTAATAAGTGAAATTTTGCTAGGAGCCTATTTTCTCCAAAAGTACTCTCAATCTTAACCAATAGAAGCAGTCATTATAGAACCCGACGATATACCAGACACCTCATCACAGATATCCAGGCAAAGTCTTCTCTCCCTAGACAAGTTCCACCATCTCAATGTACCTAAACTTGAACGAATTATGGTTTACGACGACTTTGAATGCACCTTTAAATGCATTCACCACCCTCTGTGTGTCTCCGTGAACCTGGCCACTGAAGGACAACTGTGGTGTGAGTTATTGTCAACTGATAAATACAGCAGTCCTAACGAATACAAAGACAATAAGAATTCGTATCACTATTACTTTGAGGTAAGAAGCTATTTTTATCATCAACTCTGAGACTCTTTACTTCATATGAGCCAACTGTGGGGGGCAGTAATCTTGAAAAACGACCAAATACGCTTCGTTGAGGTCATAACAATTATTTTTTGTGGAAATATGTGTATGGAACTCGACTGTGTCAGCGTTAACCTTGAAAAACGATTTCGTCAACACCGTGGGTACAATTGTGAATTCAGTAACGTTACTCACGAAGGACTGAAACTCGATCTGAAAGAGGATGAAAATGAATTTTATCATGCATCTGTGGTAGGTGTTACTTCATTAGCAGACGACTAGTCTCGGTGAAGTACCACTTTCATAATCTTCAGTGTTGAGATGATTGCTTTAACTTTGTTATCAATGACATTTATTTTTTGATCATCATCACTTTTTTTGTTTAAGTGCCCCATGTTTTCTGATTCCTTTTTCTTTTATTTGAATTGCTCTGATTAAAAGTTAGAGACTTAAATTTAGAAAAAAACGAACACCCATCTTGCAAATTGATATTTCAAGGTATGATTTTAAGATTGTTAATATTTTTTCTCCTTTTGGCTTCAGAGCGCCTGTGCTCATAACCCTTGTAAAAACAATGGTACTTGTCAAAGCGGTTTTATCGACAAAAGATATCGCTGTTTGTGTACCACTGGATTCAGAGGTCCGAACTGTGAAAAAGGTAAACCCTGTCATGTGAAACCAGACGTAGGCTTGTGTGGGCTCCATTTTTACATACAACTTCTTAAAGTGATAGTAAAAGTTTATGTTCGGCATAATATAAAATCTCACCATAACCATCTCACAACTGCCTTGATGGCCCTCTTGGTTAGAGAGCTGCTCCAAAATTGCAAAATATTTTTCCACAGGCGTCCCAAGCTCACGTATCGAAAAAAGGGGAAGGATCATTTAATAAAAACGTCACGCGTCGTGTGACGCGGTGTTAAGTTACGCTAGCAGCCGTTGAGTATTTGAATGCGTTATGATGAATAGTATTTGGAACGAAATATGGTCCATTTAGAACACTAAATGTTCCGATATATGAACATCTTAGGTGTAAAATTGATCAAAATTACTCACTCTTTGTGTGTCCGTTGTGGTTTCTGGCGATTTCTGTTGCTTTGGGCTTGCTTTGCCATCACTGTTTTTCCTGTTATCAAGCGAGGTCAAGGCTGCTCATTACGATTTTGACCGTTGCCCACGCGGAGGCGAGAGAAAATCAGTCTGATAGGCATTTTTTTTTTTTTACCCACAGCTTACGACCTAAGTCTATTGCACCCTGGAAAGCGTCTCAATACCAAAAATCTCCCCGCAGTACGCTGAAAACGAGCGTTTTCTATCATCATTTCCAAGTTCGTTTCTTTCTACCTGTGCCTTTGACTCAGACTAGAAACGGCCGCGCAAGAGTTTACCGAGCACACAGTTTACAATCTTTCTTACTCTTTTTATATTACAGTTTCAGCTTCGACGTGTAGAGAAATTTTCGACCGGAATGTGTAAGTCAATAATTCACAAACATAAAGCGACAAAAAAAACACAAACACTTAGAACAAGAAAATATGAAAATAACAGTTCTGTGTTGAGGTAATTCATTAGTTTAGTTAGCCATTTGGCCAGTTAGTTTGTCCGCTCGGCATAATTTTGTCATTCTTCTATATCACGAATGCAGCATAATAACCTTGATAATAATCTTCCACATCAGCTTCTCGCCTGCAAGGAATCGATAAGTGTCTCATGTCATCTAGTGAATATGCAGAAGCCATTGTCATAAAACTTCAACTATATCTCTCCTTATAATACGATAATGTATTGAATAGATCCAAAAAGAGTGGCGAAGTTGCCCTGCACTTAGACTCAAAGCCAATTTCTGTTTTCTGTCACATGGGAGACTTTGGGTGCGGAGATGGAGGATGGACGCCGGTTATGAAGATTAATGGAAATAAGGTAAAAAATTTACCGGCTAAGGAATTCTGTGTGGGTATAAGTCGGTGGAGAAAAGCGTCAAAGAAGATAGACAAAATGGCGGCTGTTTCCCTGAAAAAAGGTCAAACGTCGCTCGCTTGACTGGGAGCCCGGATCAAGCTGTTACTGAAATTTTATTGAAATAGTTTTTTTCTTTGTTGTAAATTTTAGAGTACATTCCATTACGACTCACATTTTTGGAGCGACAGGAATTCTTTCAATCTTGTAGGAGGTAAGACTGGATTTGACTTGCAAGAGACCAAGTTACCGACCTATTGGATCACGCCCTTCTCCAAGATCTGTCTCGGAATGAAGATCGGCAATCAGGTCAGATTCATTGACATCAACAAACAGGCCGGCTCTCTCCACTCACTCCTCGCTGATGGGAAATACCGCAACACCTCACTGGGTCGTTCAACGTGGAAGTCGCTGATTGGTTCAAAGGCCTCCTTACAGCTCTACTGCAACCAGGAAGGACTCAATGCGGGGGGAGACAACCTTCATGGTGCCAAAGCAAGAATCGGTATCGCTGCTAATCAGCAGAATCACTGCTCTTCCTGTAACTCGCGAATTGGTTTTGGTACAGGAGGTTCACAAGATGACTCCAACACATGTGGCAATGAAGCAATACTCTCGCCTGATAATGGAGACAAGCACATCAAAGCCATGGGGTACATCCTGGTGCAGTGACAAGGGACACTATTAACTTCCTAACTTTTAAGCCGAGAAACCATCATAAAGCAGAAAAATGTAGTGTGCTAATTAAGGATTACCAACCAGTAGAAGAATAGGCTCCGTAAAACTGCTATAATTAAAGTAATTAATCTACAGTTGAGTAACAGTTCATGTGCTGTATTGGTGTGGTCGAAAGTAATATTTGAGAAAAGAAAGAGGTCGAATAATAATTGCGATCTTTGAAATAAAAACTACAGTACAACACCAAATATTAGAAAATACAAAAATTAAAAACGCCGGGGCTGGAATGACAGATTTCTTGTCGAAAATAGGTTTAAAAGGGCATCGCCCCACTGCAAGTTCTCCTCATGCCCCTTTATCAGTTCGTCCCCATATGTTCCAACCCATAGCTTCACGGCATAAGATTTTCCTTTTCTGCCGAAATGATAACTTATTTCGGTCAACATGTAATTTACAGCAAAACCAGAACAACATTTGATCAACATACAGATTTTTAGGCGTGTTAATTGACGCTAAATTACTCTGATCTTTATCTGGTTTGAATATATATATATATATATATATATATATTCCCTGATGAGTGGGCAACCACGAAACAGGTCTGTAGGGATGCATATGTAGTTTTTTTTTTCCGACTACCACACATTATATATATATATATATATATATGGATGAGTCATTGCCGTTGCAATTGCGCATGCTCGCTGGTTTACTCTAGTTTGAGCACTCTGGCATGGCTTAGACGATACCACAAAGGTTGGGTCGTTTGGGGTGACCGTCTCGGTTCTCCCCCATCCTAGCATTAGCACTGCACTGATGAGGCCCAGAAGGCCGAAACAGTACTGTCTGCAGTATATATATATATATATATATATATATATATATATATATATATGTATATGTATATATATAGCGGAATGAGATCATCATCTACTAAAAAGTGCTCAGTAGCAGGGCTAGAGCTATGGATAATTATACTTCAAGATTTAGGTTACTTGAGTAAAAGTTCAAGTAACCTAAATCTTGAAGTATAATTATATATAATGTAAACTGTAAACTTCTGTGTCGAATAAAGATACTGAAAGAAATGAAAAACGAAGTCCTCTTTCTCTTTTTCTTTCTCTGATGGGAAAAAATTAAAGGAGCTTCATGAACTTTTAAACAGCCTAATTCTTCATGGAGTTTCTGGAAAACTGGCGCCAAGAAAGAAATTCAACCAGAGATACAGTTTTAAACAGTTTGGGACGGATCACTTCAGAAGTGGATGAATTAAATAGCCAAATGATAGACCGCCCAAATGTTACTCTGCTGAATGACACTAATACAATCTGGATTAAGAATGAGGCCTTTAGAATCCGGAGGAGCATGAACAAGATATGGCGTAATAATATAGGAGAAACGGGTGATGTCATGAGAATAAAATGACAGTCCACAAACAACATATTAGAGACCCGCACACATGTATGCTGGGAGTCAGCAAACATATTGATGAATATGCTGCGGGACTGACCGCTTAGTTCACTATCTTTCCGTTTTACAAGATTCTCGACCCTTGCTCGCGTGTGCTTCGAATTACAATAACCATTGTGATTACAATCAGATCTGTGACGTAATAGGTCAGTAAACACTTTTTGCTATGCCTGAAGAGCCGCAACAGCGGTGAAAAGCATAGCGCAAAAGCAAAGCGAAAGAAAAAGAAAAAGAGGACTTTCGTTTTTCATTTATTTCAATATATATATATATATATATAGTAGCAAATGGACTACTCAAGTGACGCACATATGGATTTTAATACAGCCTGTTTCGTAAAGCTTTCCAGTCACCCACAAACTGAGGAAAATTTTCAATAGAAACACCATTAAACTGAGCTACTCATGCACACCAAATATGAAACAGATCATAGACGGGCATAACAAAGCCACAATCAGGAACGCAAAAATGTCCGAAGATAGCCGCCCCCAAAGATTGTGCAACTGCAGGAACGAAAACGAATGCCCTTTAGGAGGGGAATGTTTGCAAAGCGAGGTCGTCTACCAAGCCACAGTCGATACCAAGGAAGAAACTAAAACGTACGTTGGCCTCACAGCGACAGATTTTAAGACTAGATGGCGCAACCACCAAATGTCGTTCAACCACGAGAGACGGCGAAATGACACGGAGCTGAGCAAGTACCTGTGGAAACTAAAGGAGAAGAGGGAAGACTATTCGATTTCATGGAAAATTATTGCTAGGGCTAGATCATATTCCAATGCCACAAAACGTTGCAATTTATGCCTTACTGAGAAATTTTTTATCTTGTATTATCCACATGAAGCCTCTTTAAACAAGCGAAGGGAAATAATATCCGATTGTAGACATCGGCGAAAATATATTCTCAGGTATTCTTAACGCTATTATCGGCGCGCGCACGGTTTTCAAGATTTGAATTTTTTAAAACAATGCCATGTGATCACGTTGCTGAGTTAGAGTTAACCGTCACGATGCCTCAGTGTGTATGGAGTTTAACTGATGAGTGGATCAACTTTTGTTGGTCTACGAAACAGGCTGTATTAAAATCCATATGTGCGTCACTTGAGTAGTCCATTTGCTACTGTAATCGCTCCTTCGTTGTCGAGCACTGTCATGGATCCTACGTCGCCTATTTCGCTTTTATATATATATATATATAGTAGCTACTCAAGTTATGCACATATGGAATTTAATACAGCCTGTTTCGTAGACCAGCAAAAGTTGATCCACTCATCAGTCAAACTCCATACACACTGAGGCATCGTGACGGTTAACTCTAACTTAACTCAGCAACGTGATCACATGACATTGTTTAAAAAACTCAAATCTTGAAAACCGTACCCGCCCCGATAATAGCGTTAAGAATTCTTGAGAATATATTTTCGCCGATGTCTACAATTGGATATTATTTCCCTTCGCTTGTTTAAAGAGGCTTAATGTGGACATGACAAGATAAAAAATTTCTCAGTGAGGCATAAATTGCAACGTTTTGTGGCATTGGAATATGCTCTAGCCCTAGCAATAATTTTCCATGAAATCGAATAGTCTTCCCTCTTCTCCTTGAGTTTCCACAGGTAATTGCTCAGCTCTGTATCATTTCACCGTCTCTCGTGGTTAAACGCCATTCGGTGGTTGCGCCATCTAGTCTTAAAATCTGTCGCTGTGAGGCCAACGTACGTTTCAGTTTCTTCCCTGGTAGCGACTGTGGCTTGGTAGACAACCTCGCTTTGCAAACATTCCCCTCCTAAAGGGCATTCGTTTTCGTTCCTGCAGTTGCACAATCTTTGGGGGCGGCTTTCTTCGGACATTTTTGCGTTCCTGATTGTGGCTTTGTTATGCCCGTCTATACACCCTATGCATAACGAGAAGAGAATTGGAGCGATAAACGTGAAAACGAGGCTAGTTGAACCTTGTTAGCTCGTGTTAAAAATATGGCCGCTTATGACTCTGTAAGTAGCCGTCTTTCTCAGATTCTTACGGAGGAAGATATCCCAGGAGCATCGCTTCAAGGAAGAAATCCGACCGCTCTAAAATCAGATCAACTTCGTTTTTGGTTAAAATGTCGTGGCGATCCAGCAAAGAGGCTAAAAACAAAAGGCACAATTGGCGAAAAGGCAAGTACAGTATTTGTCAGTCGTGCGTGATACTTCTTAGAATTAAACAGAAATTAATATCGTACAAGAAGATCAAAGTATTTTAGGAATTACTTTCCTAAATGAAATGTAGATGAAATGATTAATAGTTTTTCAACTTTTCATTTTAAAGAGTTCTTGAATATGTTGCGTCTGGTCGTGATAAAGATGTTGTGGATCCCGATAAAAATCTGGTATACAAGCGTCGGAAGGAGAGACAAGAACAACTCGCTCAAAGTGATGCGATGCCTGAGGAAAGAACTGTTACATTTCCATCAGCTGGATGGTCTACAAATTTGCAACGCATTCACAAGGGCAGAGATGGATTTCCATATTTCTAAATCTGGAGAAAACTTGGACAAAAATAAACAGAACCATGCGGTTCCAACAAGCATGAAAATGGCAAAAACATTTCTTGTTGATGAATATCTGAAGGACATAACTTGCGCAAGTGACGACCATTACTTCTTTTTTAAATGCTTGTGTTACCATAGTTTCAAAAAAATTGAGCCACCCCATAAATTACAAGTTGCACTTTGTTTAGTAACTGGAGCTGTTAAATATGCCTCATGTACATATGTAGCAGGAACTGTTGATTTTTGCAATCATGTGCTGGCTGTTAGGATGAAACTCTGTAAGTTCAGCTTGTATTGTTGTCAAGATATCAACTGGACTTGGAAAATGACTCTGATATAACACAAGCTAAGGCATGCGCTTCAAGTTTACAACTATGGCACAGGCCTGTAAGAGGGGATAAAATCAAGCCCCAACCTGTCATGGAATTTGAGGTAAAAAAGGTGAATTTAGACGCAGAATATAACCCTGATAGTGGAGTAAGGTGCTTGTTGTATGAGGCTAGGAAAAATTTGGGTACACAGGCATCTGATGAGGCTTTGTTAAAATACAAACTTCAAAAGATTAATCCTAAGTCTGCCTTGTATCAAATTATGCCTACTGGTTGTACCAACTTACAGGAAACAAAATTTGGAAAATGTCCAAGTGGCTCCTATGCAAGTTACCAATTACAGTTCACAGAGTCTAATTTTCAAGTTTTCTGTAATATTGACTCAATGCCAAGAGTGGACTGTCTGTTACTGCCAAAAGGCGTGTCCTTTCGTGGCCGCTTACAGCAATGACTTCAAACGCTCGATAGAGGAAAGGTTTGAACTAATAAAGAACCAACAAAAATACAGGTTTACGAAATGCAGAAAGATAAAACTGAAAGGTGGCTAAAGCGAACGCGATGAACATAATAACTAGGAACTTACATTGTATCGGCGCTGTAGGCCGCGAAAAAGGGGCAACTAAACAAGATGTTCTCTCGGTGAAATCAACGATGAAACTAAAAAGCTAGAATATTACAACATGTAAATTATAGAGAACGCGAGAAAGAAAAACAAAACGTATTCCCAAGGGAATGCTAATAAACTGAAATAGAATGCAAAGAATGCTAAATTCTACATCCCGGCCCCTAAGTGCGAGATTGTACTACGCGAGTCACTTACATCTAATGAATTACAATAAACTACTGCTAAACCTTAAGTATTAGTGCACTCCAAGAGGTCTACTTAGCGAACAAGGGTAATTGAAGGCTAAGTACAAATAAACTAAATGTTTCTCAGTTTTTAGAGTTCTCAGGACATTCGTTTTCAACCAAAAGACAGAGCTTGTCGACGGGTCTTTCGTAAACAGCTGTCTTGGCGAACACTTTCACCCGGCCAACAAAGCCTCTTTTGTCGGGGAAGGTTTCAACAACTCTGCCAAGCGGCCAGGAATTGCGATGCGACTCAGATGCGACCAGAACGATATCACCAACGGCCAAGTTCCTCTTTGGGTGCACCCACTTTTGTTTAAGTTGCAAAAGGGGAAGGTATTCCCTACTCCATCTCTTCTTCGCGACAGAGAATCTTCTCTCTTGAATAGACCGGGGATAAGGAGACTTCCGATTTGAGCAACAACAAGTGGTTAGGCGTCAAGGGCTCATTGTCGTTCGGATCACTGGATACGGTGGTAATGGGTCGGCTGTACATGATACTCTCCACTTCGCACATTAAAGTGGCCAGGCTCTCGTCGTCCGTAGTTTGCTCTCGCAGCAGCGCTTGTAGAATCCTCCGAACGGTTCGGATGCATCTCTCCCAAATACCTCCAAAGTGGGAACCATAGGGAGGGTTGAAGTACCATTTGATGTCATTTTGTAACAGGGAATTGTGTATCTTTTCCTGATTCCAATCTGAAATAGCGTCACGCAGCTCCTTCTCGCCACCAATTAAGTTTGACCCGTTATCCGAGTAGATCTGCTTCACTT
Source organism: Stylophora pistillata (assembly GCF_964205215.1). Lineage (NCBI taxonomy): Eukaryota > Metazoa > Cnidaria > Anthozoa > Scleractinia > Pocilloporidae > Stylophora > Stylophora pistillata. Next base: position 25,735,654 of record NC_142524.1, read on the forward strand.
GGCCTCTTCTTGCAATGAAACGTCGCAAAGCCAATAGGAACGAGTCCGTACCTAGGCCATGTGAAATTTCGAGGTACACGGCACGGATTGCTAGACATGTGAAGATCACTCCATACCTCTTTACGAGACTCCGCTCACGACGGACTTGGAATGGGCCAAAATAATCTACGCCCACTGATGTAAAAGGTGGCTTCTCGGCCAGCACGCGATCTTCTGGTAAAGCGGCCATCTTCTGTTGGCAAAGTGGTGCCTGGCGGCGACGGCAACTGACACACTTCCCCAGAACACTTTTCACGGCTGAACTTCCTTGGGCGATCCAGAATTTCTGCTTAATGGAAGCTAGAACGCGCTCTCTACCGGAATGGCCGCATGCCCTGTGGTAATCGTCGATAATGACTCTGGTAACGTGATCTTCTTTCGGAAGAATTGTATGGTGCTTTGATTCTGCGGGTAATGATGCTTTACGCAGCCGGCCACCAACGCGCAAAAGCCCATCCATAACGACTGAGTCAAGCTTGTAGAGGCGACTACTCCTCTTAACTGGTTTTTCGGGATGGTTGAACTCCTCGGGGAAGGCTCTTCTCTGTACATGCCTCAGAATTTCTTTCTCTGCTCTCTCGATCTCTTCAAGGGTGATGTAATTCGGAATATCGCGGTTTAAACCTTTGTTTTTACTCGCATTCAGAAGTCTTTCCCGATAGTGCAGGAGCCAAGCAACAACTTTCTTTAGGCGGAACTAGGAAGAACATTTCTGGAAATAACACAACAGTGGACAGCTTGGCTTGGCTAGTGAGGACATGCACACCTCAACATCCGTCTTTACTTTGTTACGTACACGAATGACCAATAAATGTCCGCTAACAAAGCATATATGAAAATAGACTCCCGAGTACGATATATGGCACGCAACAAAAATGTAACAACAAGCAGTTACCCATTTCACTATTATTTAATTAGTTTTGCATTGTCTAATTTACTTAGGTTAAAGATTAAGTTAAGCAGTTCATAAAGCAGGCTTACAATCCTTCATGCCGTGTAAGTGTTCGTCGTCTTGATCAACTTCCAATTCCAACATCCGCCGACTGAAGACCACAACGCTTGGCTTTCTTGATTTATTGCACTCTTTCCTTGTACACAAACTCTTCCGGAGGACTTCATAGTGAACTCTAAACTCTTTATCTCCTTCCTCTCTCGGCTATTGTCTTTTTCTTCTCTTTCTTCTCTCCAGATATCGCAAGGTCAAAAGGTCATAGCCTCGTCACATCATAGCTTCCACAAGTTCAGTCAGCAAGCCACGAGGGTAAGCCCTCGGGAAAATCTCTTTTGTACTTCTCACAAGCCAGCTTTTATACACTTACTTTAGTTATCTAGAATGTTCTATTACTATTTATAGCGTATTACAAGTTGTACTATTTTTGGAAACTGCTGCGTCACAAGAAAGATGTTTCTGGAATATTACAGATTATAGATAATTCTAGAAAAGTCTAGGATTGCGTGACAGATTCAGTAAAAATAATTCGATCCTCATAACAACATCAGGATCTCCATCGAGTACGTTGTTAAATGCTTCGGTCTGCATTGGCCACATGTGTTCGGGCTTCCAAAGGTATTCCGGCCCCATTAACCAACGCCGCTGACTAATGAAGACGTCGGCTGTCAATCCTCGAGAGACATCGTCGGCGGGATTCATGTCGCCACTCACATGGTTCCACTGATGGGGTTCAGAGCCATCACGAATAAGTGCGACACGATTGGCTACAAAAGTGTGGAATCGCCTTGTTTCGTTCTTCACGTAACGTAATACTGCAGTGCAATCTGTCCAGAAGACGGACTGGGAACTAATCGGTATCTCTAATTCTCTCTACAAGACCTTGTCCTGCTTGGCGGAGATTGCTGCGGCAGACAACTCAAGGCGCGGGATCGTAATTGTCTTTAGGGGCGCCACACGTGACTTGGCACACAGAAAAGAACAGTGAACGGCACCCTCGCCATTAATAAGACGCAGGTAGGAAACCGATCCGAGACCGCTCTCTGAGGCATCAGAGAAATGGTGCAGCTGGCTTGAAGAGATGTAGTCGAAACCAACTGGCTTAACACAGCGATCGACAGAAAACTGCGATCGTTTAGGAAGATCAGCCATCCATCGCTCCAGGCGTGCCCTGTGCTCTTGAGGAATAGGATCATCCCAATCTAGCTTGACTCGACATAGGTCCTGAAGCAAGCGTTTGGCCGGTAACACGAAGGGTGCGGCAAGGCCGAGGGGATCGTAAACAGAACCGACAATCGAAAGAATTCCTCGCCGTGTGGGCGGTTTGAGCTTAATATCCACTTTGAATCCAAAGGCGTCTGTCTCCACGCACCATTTAACACCAAGAGCTCTCTCGAATGGGAGGTCATCCTTACTAAGGTCAAGACTTTTCACTTCTTTGGCGCGCTCGGCCTCGGGGATGGTTTCGAGAACCCTGCGACTATTGCCGATCCACTTTGTCAGCCTAAACCAGCCTTTTGAGAGTAGTAACCGTAGGTCCCTCGCGTGCTGTGAAGCCTCTTCGACTGAAGGTAGGGCCTTGAGACAATCATCTACGTATAAGTTGTTTTTGACCGTGCTCAGAACTGCCTCTGGGAAATATTGGCTGTTGTCGTCAGCTGTCTTGCGCAAGGCAAAGTTCGAACATGATGGAGACGAGGCTGCACCGAACAGGTGTACAACCATTTGGTACTCCTCAAGGCTACTCTCCAAGTTGCCATCGGGCCACCACAGGAAGCGAAGATAGGAGCAGTCCGCCTCAGATACCCTGTCTTGGTAAAACATCAATTCGATGTCCGCCATGAGCGCGATCCTCTCCTGTCGAAATCTCGTTAGGACTCCAGATAGATTGTTCGTCAAATATGGGCCCTTAAGCAGCAGGTCGTTAAGAGACGTGCCTTGATATTTAGCCGAGCAGTCGAAGACGACGCGTATATTGCCCGGCTTGTGCTGGTGGTAAACTCCATGATGCGGAATATACCATTTGTTATCACTGGGGTCCTGGAGATCCGCTGGGACCTTTCGGGCGTAACCCTTGTCAATAACGTCCGCCATGAAACACTTGTAGTCGTCGTACAAGTCCTTGTTACGCTGAAGTTTCCTCCTTAGCCAGTGAGTGCGTTGTTCGACCTGCGGTTTGTTGTTCGGGGCTGGTGCTTCGCGATCTTTTAAAAATAGCGCCATTTTATAGTGACCATCTCTCAAGACTATGGTACGCTCCAACTCGCTGAGGAAACGAAGCTCTTCTTGTTACATTTCAGGTTTGTCATCAGCGCAGGATTCACTGGAACCACTGTCGTAAAAATTCTTCACCATCTGATAAAATTCAAGGTCAGCCTTGATAACGAAACTGGCAACGCGTGAATCCTTTCGAAAACGCCCAGAAGGACCGTTAACCACCCATCCCATACTTGTTCGGGAAGCACAGGAACCGCCGTTTTGACTGTGCTTCACTTCCAAAGGATCAAAGACCGTAGGAACATCACAGGCTACGACGAGGCCTATATCGGCATCAACTTCAGGTAGACATACTCCGCACAAATGTGGCCACTGGTCAATGTCACCCTGAGTGGGTATGTCCTCCTTTGAAACGGGTGTTTCTGGTCGCGTATAAAGTGCTGGCAGCTCGATAAACACATTTTCGTCCAAATCCGAGATGACAAGACCTTTCACAACGAAGCTGTCAATAAGACTGTCTTTCTTTTCCAAAGTTGTTGGGGAAATCTGAGTTCGGGTAGCATTGACGCCCAACTGTCTCATCAAGGACTCCGTGCAAAATGAGGAGGAGCTACCGCTGTCCAAAAATGCGTAGGCAATCACAGGAGGACCTGTGGATTGAAACCAAACTTCGACTGGAACCGCAGCCATGCCTATTCTTGAGCGGTCTATATTAACCATTCCGTTACGAACGCGAGGGGACTCCTCTCGCGGTGAAGTACAAGTGGAAGGAATGCCAGATTGTCGAATCCTTGGCGCAGTGTTCGTATGAAGAATTGTTGGATGTTTTTTCGTGCAGTTGGCAACCGTACATGTTTTCTTTTCCGGGCACTCCTTCAACATATGATTGGAGGACAAACAACCAAAACAGAGGCGCTATAATTTCAAGAACCGAGTTCGTTCTGGATACGGGAGGCGTCTAAGGGCCTCCCAGGCGACTAGGGCGTGCCCGGAATTGCAGAAGGAACATAAGACGTCCTCGGTGGGAGGAGTTGATCCAGAGGGTGGCGCACGAAGAGATGGGCTCTGGAGATCGCCTACTTGTGTAGCAAGACTTGTTCTACCTCTACCGGATCTATTCTGCTTATCCCTCCGTTCATTCTTGGGCTTTGTGTCTTCAGTAATCTTTCCGAATACGGGATTGGCAATTACCCTTGCTTTGTTATCTACGAATTCGGCAAGGTCGCTGAACGTAACAGATCTTCTCTCAGTTTCTATCACGATATCGGCTAAACGGCGCCAAGTTGTTCGTAAATTCAATGGCAACTTCATGACGAGCTTTTGTATTGTGTCAGGCTGCTCGAGCTTGGTCCGGTATTTGCTGCATTTCATAGCGGTTTTGCATCTCATGAGAAAGATGAAAAACCTGTCCAGAGAGGCACTGTCCTCAGCTCTCACTTCAGGCCAATTTAACACCTTGGTTTCATAGGAAGTCACAATGCGATAATCGTCATCAAATTTCTCTTCTATTAGCCATCGGGCTTCCTGATAACCCCTTTCAGATGGAAGGTGATGGCAAGATCGAACTAGTTCTTGAACATCACCACTAGTAAACTGTTCAAGGTAATACAACCTCTCAGTACCACTTGAGGTTCTAGACTCAATGAGGTTTTCAAAGGCTCTAACAATGGCGCCATAGTCCATTGGATCACCATCGAGGATAGGAACCCTTTGTTGGGGAAGACTGCTTTTCTTCTGCTGAGTCGCAAGCATTTCCACGATTTTGTTCTGCTGTTGTTGCAGCGCGTTTTGACGGTGATGCAGCCCTAGCATTTCGTGAGAGGCCCTCTCACTTGGTGATGTCGACGCACCAGAGTATTCAGACTCGTTAGCACGTTCATTCCTGTTAATTCCTAGCGAAGGCTGATGCCATTCTGCTGCTTCGGGATTTAGAATAGAACAACCAACAGCGACTGATGAATGACCATTTTCTCCAACTTGCTTTGCTTCAAGTCCGATAACAGGTGCTTGAACCTTTCCCTCACCCTTCTTGGATTCTAGGTTTATCGGATTCGCAACAAATGGACGCGGAACAGCTTCCATAACTGAAGATAAAACTCTTTCTTTAGCTTTAGACTTAGCGAGTTCGGTTTCAAATGTAAGACGTTCCTAATCTTGCTGCAAACGTAACCTTTGCTCCTCTAACAATCGTCGTTTCTCTAGTTCAGCCGCCTCCGCTTCGTGCTCAGCATTAGGCGCCGCTTCTCGTGCTAACGCTAAGGGTGACGTACCTCTCCTGTTTGAACCGCTATGACTCGAACGTTGTGATTTCTTTGACGAGGACTTAGTTGTGGCCCGAGAACCGATCTGACTCGCTGAATCTTCAGGATTGACCTGAGAGTTCAACCTGAGAAGCTCCTCTGATCCTTTGATCCACTGTTGAGTTCTTGGATAAAAGAGGTCGGCCCGCGAAGACTCTGAATTTAACTGCTCTTGACATCTTGCTACGCTAACGTCATCCTGAAGATTCGACGAATAGGCTAGATGAGCTTCTTTAAACCTTTCAACAGCAGCTAGGAAGCCGGGAAACTTTTCCTTTACGAAATGAACGTTTTCCTCGCTGGATAACAGCGCATCGATTTCGTTTCTCCTAGCACTAACTGTAGAAAGATAGCCTGATCTCTCATTCTTGAGTCGGCGAAGCCTTTCGAGGAGAACGTATTCTTCATCCAGTTGTTTACTCGGCATCTTAGGTCGAACGCCATCCCCGTCACCAGAATCTAAAGCTTTATCAGCGCCAATATCCTTTATCTCCTAATACCAACTCGACAATTTCAAACTATGTTACTGCCAAAAGGCGTGTCCTTTCGTGGCCGCTTACAGCAATGATTTCAAGCGCTCGATAGAGGAAGAGGTTTGAACTACTAAAGAACCAACAAAAATACAAGTTTACAAAATGCAGAAATATAAAACTGAAAGGTGGCTAAAGCGAACGCGATGAACGTAATAACTAGGAACTTACATTGTATCTGATAAACTGGATGAAATCCGCGAGCAACTAAAGAGGACTTTCGTTTTTCATTTATTTCAGTATCTTTATTCGACACAGAAGTTTACAGTTTGTTTACATTGCATCTTAACCTTGTGTCAAGGAGAAATGTCAAAGTCTAACCGAACTTCCCAGTGTGATAAACAGGATGAAATCCGTGAGCGACTAAAGAGGACTTTCGTCTTTCATTTATTTCAGTATATATATATACTGAAATATATACTTAGACGATACCACAAAGGTTGGGTCGTTTAGGGTGACCGTCTCGGTTCTCCCCCATCCTAGCATTAGCACTGCACTGATGAGGCCCAGAAGGCCGAAACAGTACTGTCTGCAGTTATATATATATATATACCATATATATATATACCACAAAGGTTGGATCGTTTGGGGTGACCATATTTGTTCTCCTCCATCCTAGCATTAGCACTGCACTGATGAGGCCCAGAAGGCCGAAACAGTACTGTCTGCAGTTAGTTATATATATATATATATATATATATATAGTTATATATATATATATATATATATATATGGCTTAGACGATACCACAAAGGTTGGATCGTTATATATATATATATATATATATATATATATATATATATATATATATATGGCTTAGACGATACCACAAAGGTTGGATCGTTTGGGGTGACCATATTGGTTTTCCTCCATCCTAGCATTAGCACTGCACTGATGAGGCCCAGAAGGCCGAAACAGTACTGTCTGCAGTTATATATATATATATATATAACTAACTGCAGACAGTACTGTTTCGGCCTTCTGGGCCTCATCAGTGCAGTTTTTTTTTTTTTTTTGTTTTTCAGGCGCCCCCGGCCACGGACCCATTAGTGCAATGGTCAGTGCTGCAACGGCCGGACGACATATATACTTAACGGAACCGGAGTGCAATGGTTCCGCCGAGTAACGCCTGAAGGAGGGTACACCAGTACGCCAAAATCGCCCAGGAATCGAACCTGGCCCCCCGGAAGCGCTCCCCGCCTAACGGGGCACCTGAACAGTCGGGGTGTGCAAGGACTGCTGTTGGGTAACGAGTCCCATAATGCAGAGAACTACATGCTATGAGACCCTAACCCGCGTCAGGTAAGTATCAGTGCAGTGCTAATGCTAGGATGGGGGAGAACCGAGACGGTCACCCCAAACGACCCAACCTTTGTGGTATCGTCTAAGCCATGCCAGAGTGCTCAAACTAGAGTAAACCAGCGAGCATGCGCAATTGCAACGGCAATGACTCATCCTAGATAGAGTGCTCAATTTGGACATGAAAGCAAAGCTTTGTATGCCAAAGAGCTATATCTAACTGCAGACAGTACTTTTTTTTTAAAATATAAAAGCCTGGAGATCAGGCGGTTTTATTTCGTCAATGATATCTATTTACAATTCTAATTGATTAAAGTATTCGAATTAAATTATGAGTTACTTAAGTATTTACAGGTCTCCATTAACTAATGACATTTTCTCTTACAGGCGGCACGAACAGCGCACGGGCTATAACAGCCCGGAGTAAGCGCCCACCTGTAAGAGCTAACAAAGTTCTATTTACAAGTTTTCTATTTATAAAGTTCAAAGAGTTTTGTCCCGACCATGTGGGGCGCAAACAGCGCGCGGGCCTGTAGCCCGGAGTAAGGACCCCTCATGGGCGAGGTTTAACAAGTTTTATTATATACAAAGGTTCAGGGGGGAGCAAGAGAGGGAAAGAAGACAGGTTTACCAGCATCGGCCGAACAAAATGCGTTTTTAAAAGACCAAAAATTCCTTAAGGTATCAGTGTCGCTGCTAAGAATTCTGAGTTGGACATCTTTTTTAATTAAGTCGATAATCGCGTTGGAGCTCAAAAGAGAACCTTCGAAGGTAGCTTTATTTCTGGCAAGCCAACACCAATATATGATGGTTGCCTTGAGAAAGTTAGATAAGGATATACTGGTGGTAGATTGGTCTAGGGAAAAGGGGTAATAGATAGAGGTAGGGGAGATAGAGAAGGGGGAGTCGAGTAGAACACGAAAAAGGGGAGAGAAATAGTCCCAGACTTTCACAACTCTGGGACATCCCAAGAAACAGTGTTCAATAGTTTCTGTTTTACCGCAGATCGCGCATTTGTCGTTATTGATGTATCCCCAAGACTTTAGGAGATATCTTACGCGGATCATTCTATGGATCAATAGCCAAATTAGATCGTTCTTCTTGTTCTCAATTAGCTTTAGGCGAGACTTGCGCCACACCCAGGCCCAACGATTGATGGGGCGGTCCATAGCAGACGCCCAAAAACCGGAGCACCGGGGTGCAACGCAGACGGGGTCAAGCAACAAAAGATATAAATTCTGACTGGTGAGTAAATCAGGTAAGGCACCAGTTTTCTGATGCAAGGTACGGAAATTATCTAAACAAAGCCGGTAGTAATTGGAAGGAAGGAAGGAAGAGGGGCCAGAATTTGTGGGAAAAGAAAAACGGGGATCTAGAATAGTTAGCTTATGTCCTAAAAAATATCGAGCTAGGTAATGCCATTTGGATGTGCCAAAGTCATCTCTTAAACTGGAAAAAACAGAAAGGCGCAGGCTAGCGCACTTAGCTTTAAAATTAACGACGTTGAGGCCCCCAGAGGATGGGGGCGCACAACAGCGATCGCGACTTACATTTTCCATTTTTCCTTTCCAGATAAAAGGCCAAATGATCGACTTAAAGCTATCGTGCACCCAACGGGGTGGGGGGATGGCTTTAGCAACGTGCCATAAACGGCTTGCGCCTAAAGTGTTTACAATTAAGGTTCTACCGATAAAAGACAGGTCTCTTTGTTTCCAAAGATTTAGAACCGAACTTAGTTTGTCTAATTTGGCCCGCCAATTGTCGTCGTCGACATTGACGAGGCCGTTTGAGAAGTAAACACCAAGCACTCTCATTTTAGTGACCCATTTGAGGCCATAGGGAGATTCAATTCTAGTTCGCCATTTTCCTAACCACATTGCTTCAGATTTGGACGTGTTCAGTTTAGCGCCAGATCCTTGTTCAAATTTTGATACGACTCGGAGAAGTGAAGAAAGAGATCTTTCGGATTTTAAGATGCAAGTAGCATCGTCAGCGTACTGGGATATTTTATATTGAAGGCCCCCTGCTCCGGGGAGCAGGAAACCTTCAATATCTTTACAATTACGGATTTGCGTTGATAATACTTCTGAAACTAGCACATAAAGGAGAGGAGATAATGGGCATCCTTGTCTCACCCCTCTTCTTAAGTGGACAGGGGGGGACAGGGAGCCATTAACAATGATTCTAGAGAAGGCTTTAGAATAAAATAGTTCGACCCACCCACAAAAGGAGGGGCCGAAACCAAATTTACGCAATACTCTCATCATGAATTCGTGGTCAACTCGGTCAAAAGCTTTTTCTTGATCTAAGGAAATGAGAATACCTGGTTCATTAGTTTTGTCAATCATGTCAAGGGCATCACGAAGTAAGGCCAAATTTGAGAAGATAGTGCGGCCGACCACGCCGCACGTTTGGTCTGAATGCACGATGGAGTTCATGACTTTTTTCAATCGTTCAGTGATGATTTTAGATGCTAACTTGTAGTCAGTGTTTAACAAGGAAATTGGGCGCCAATTTTTTGCGAGGCGTCGATCATCTTTTTTGTGGATGAGTCGTAGGAGCCCCTCGTACTGGCTATCCGCGAGGGAGCCAGCAAGAAAGGCCTCGTTCAAAACAGAAAGGAGAGATTCGCTCAAATCGTTCCAAAAACACGAGTAAAATTCTGTTGGGAGACCATCAGAACCGGGTGACTTGCCGGTCTGAAGGCCTTCCAATGCAGTAAGTAATTCTTTATTAGAAAAAGGGCCTTCACATAGATTGCGCTCATAATCAGTCAGTGAAAATTCGAGGTCGTCAATTATTTCAGTTTGAATTCGCATATCAAGAGGATCTTTGGTGAATAAATTCTTGTAGAAATTGGTTAAAATTCTTTCAAGATCATTTTGAGAATTTCTGAGAACACCGTTCTCGTCAAAAAAAGATTCAAAACTATTCATGTCAGCTCGTTTTTTCTCCAGACGGAAGAAATAGCGTGTTGGTTTCTCGCCTTCTTCGAACCATTGTGCTCGGGAGCGGACTTTAGCTCCTTCGGCTTCTTTCGAGATTAGAGAGGACAAGTGGCTTTCCAAATCGCTAATTACACCTGGGTTATTTAAGCGATTAGAATGTAAAGCGTTTTTAGCATGGGTTAATTGCTTAGTAATTAGGATTCTTTTGGCATTTGCTATTCTCTGTTTACGGATACAGTATGAAATACTTGTTTTGCGGATTTCAATTTTTAGAGCATCCCACCATTCGCGAAGGGAGGCGAATTCGGGAATTTTAAGCTTAAAGTTATTAATCGATTTTGACATAATGTTTTTAAATTCTACATCTGAGAGTAAAGAGCTGTTGAACTTCCAAATTCCAGGACCGTGATTAGAAGGGTTAG